>NW_015169853.1:191194-195501 GCF_001447785.1 Gekko japonicus | reverse complement strand
GGGTGGGGTGGGGTGGGCTCTCCAGGCAGCGGCCCCTCTGTTCCGCGGGGGTGCGCGGAGGCGGCCCGCCGCGCCGACCGGGACCCGGGGAGGGAACGGGCCGGTGCCTTCGGCGCTTCCCACGGGACGCGAACCCACGGCTCGACGGCCGCGCCTGCCCTGGCGCCCTGGCTTGGCCGTGGGAAGCGCCGACGTGAGCAGCCGGAGGAGTTAAACGCCGGTGTCCCAACGGTGTGGGGTGGCCTAGATGACCTTCAGGGGTCCTCCTCCTAACCCCAGCATTGCACATGGTCCGTCGCTCTGCCTTTGCTGGTTGTTGTCTAGGCTGTCACTGCGCCAGTTTGGTGTACTGGTTAGGAGCATGACTCTAATCGGGGCGAACCGCAGTTCGTTCCTCCACATGCAGCCAGCTGGGTGGCTTTGGGTCTGTCACAAGTTCTCTTAGAGCTCTCTCTCAGCCCCATGTATGTCACAGGCAGCGTTCCTTCTAAGCTGGGTCAGTGTGAGCTGGCTCATAGGTTTTTAGCCTCCAACTCACACATTTTTGTCTTAGCTCAGGAAGGATGGCTCCAGAGCAAACTAATTTATGCAGTAACCAAATCACTTGCTCGCATTGCCAGTAGCTCACAAAGTAGAATTTTTGCTCGCAAGACTCCACAGCTTAGAGGGAGCATGGCTCACAGGGTGTCTGTTGTGGGGAGGGGAAGGGAAAGGAGATTGGAAGCCGCTTCTGAGACTCCTTCGGGTAGTGAACGGCGGGGTATAAACCCAACCTCTTCTTTTCCTTCATTCCCCTCTTCTTGGTGGGGCTTTCCAGTGGGAAAGGAGAGGATTAACCCGAGTGGTTTCTCTGTTTCGGGGAAAGTTGCAAATCCCTCCCCGATGACTGACAGGCGCCCACGTGGGAAGGTGTCTGTGAGTCACTGTAGGAGAGTCCCGAAGGTTGCTTTTAGGAGTACCCCCCCCCCATTTGCCCTGCGAGCCCAACTTAGGAGAGACGGAGCAGGTGGGCTCTCGAGCAAAGGCCGGCCTCCTCACCCATGCTCCCTCTAAGCCGTGGAGCCTTGTGAGCAAAAACTCTCCTTTCTGAGCCACTGGCATTCAAGTTGTGAGCAAGCGATTTGGCTGCTGTATCAGTTAGTTTGCTCTGGAGCCATCCTTTGTGAGCGAAGACAACAATGCGTGAGCCGGAGGCTAAAAACCCCCTGTGAGCTAGCCTGAACTAACCCAGCTTAGAGGGAACGCTGCTCAGGACCAATGCTCCCTCTAAGCTGTGGAGCCTTGTGAGCAGAAAGTCTACTTTGTGAGCCCCTGGCATGAAAGTTGTGAGCGAGCGATGTGGCTGCTGCATCAGTCAGTTTGCTCTGGAGCCCTCCTTCCTGAGCGAAGACACAGATCTGTGAGCCGGAGGCTAAAAAACTGAGCTAGCTCACACTAGCTCAGCTTAGAGGGAACACTGCTCCTCACTGCCTTTTGGCCTCCCCCTGCCCTTCTGCTGCCTTGGGATTGTTCCGCTCTGGGCCATGAAAAGCCAGTCGGTCTGCCCTGGGATGGGCTTCCCGTCCTCTCTGCCAGCCCCCCCCCCCCTTCAGCCAAGCCCTTCCGGATTCCTCCCAGGGCTGCTTCCTCCACCCATTGTTCTGTCTGTTGCTCTGGTCGTCCCAGATCCTCTGATGATAGCCCGAGAACTGTGGTGTTAGCAGGCTTGGGGGGGGGGAGAGCATGGCTGGGAAACACAATGAGCATTGTGCCAGCAGCCGCCCAGACCCAGCAGGTTTCGGCCTTTCCTTCCCTTCCCTGCGGGGTTAAAGCGAGCAGGATTCTAAAGAGGGAGATAACTTTCTTCCCCCAGAAACTGGTGAGAGTGAACGAGAACAGGGATGTCTGTTCCTCAGTCAGAGCCTAATGTCAGAGCCGCTTGGAAATTTTGAAATAAGCAGCCTTCTGTGTCACCGACACCTTCCCCCCCCCCCAAAAAAAAAGGTTTGCAACATTTTCCAGCCAGGCGTCACAGGGCGGGTCTCCCTTTCATCCAGAAAGGCATGGCCAGAGGATGAGGCTGGTGCAACCGTCTTTCTTGAATAACGCTTTGGCCCCGCGACTGTTGCCTGTCGGATTGGTGGGCTCCTCTGTTGCAGTATGCAAAGGGCTTTCTAATTCTCCCTCGCGGAGTTAAGTTGTGCCGGACTATCTGAAGCGGAAACTGTTTGTTTTTTTAAAAAAAACTTCTTTTCTAGCCCACCTTTTTCTCCAACGGGGACCCAAAGTGCCTGACATCCTTCTCTCCCCCGTTTTAACCTCACAACAACCCTGTGAGGTAGGCGAGGCCAAGAGTGTGTGATTGGCCCAAGGTCACCCAGTAAGCTTCCACGTCAGAGGGGGGGGGGTTCGAACCTGCGTCTCCCAGGTCCTAGCATGACCCTGTAACCGCTACACCACAGTGACGCTTCCTCATTGTCGGTCAACTAGGCAAGTGTTGAATGTTGTGAGTAGCCACACCGACAGCACCTTGCGTAGGAGTGCTTTTAGAGATCGGGGCCAAATGCTGTACCACGGAGGCTGGTTCCAAGTGCTGGTGGTTTGTGCCTTTTTCCTTTGGGGAAGACCCGGTTGGTTTTAAACAGATGCACCGCACTGAGGCTTCTAGCCTGTGCTGGGCAGGTTGTCTTAGGCCGCTGCTCGGTTGGGAGTCATTTGGCAGGCATATAATCTGCCATTTGACCAAGCTGAGGGGGTTCTTTCTGGGCCCTCCTTCCATCGGTTGTCGGCTCCTCTTGCGTCAGTGGGGGTGCCGGGCGGTCTTCGGACAGAGATCCTGTGCTCCCCCCTCCTCCCACCCCACCCCTGAGGTCTGTGTTTGACAGTCCCTGTATACATCAAGCTAGCCAGTTTTAGACAAATATTGAACGGGCGAGCCCGCCCGCCCCAGAGGGTGGTGAAAGTAAACTCTTCCACAGCCGCTGGTTCAAATGGCCAGCCGTTTGGGGAAGAGAGAGGCGGGCGTTGTCGGGAGACGTGAAGGGGAGGAGGGTGTGTGTCCTCCACAAATTGTCCTGCCAATGAAGGAGCTCGGTGGAGAGGGGAGAGACGGGGGCAGCTGCTGGCTCACGCCGCCCGCCCCTCTGAGCGCAGGGTTAAGGATTTTTTGGGTAATCTGTTCACTGTGGCCGCAGGAAGCGTTTTTTTTCTGGTTTGTACCTTGGGAACATGTTGCGCACGCATGCTGGAAGCGGGCAGCCAGGGTTCCCCAGCCCTCCCCAAGTGCTCTGCTATTAGCCGAACAGTTGAGTTGGAAACAGCAGTTCTTCTGGATTCTGGGGGAGACCTGCCTGTCCCTTGTGAGTCCTGGGAGCGGATAGCCCTTTGCTTGCACCCTGCTGATTGGCAAAGGCGGTGTGTTCTCACCCTGCATTCCTGGCCTGGAGCAAGTTAATGTGCTATTGGGTGTGTGTGTGTGTGTGTGTGTGAATGACCCTGGGCTTCAGGTGTGTACCGACAGGCTTAAGAGGCCTGTGGCTCCCTTCTGGATGCAGCTTTGTAAGGGGAGGGAGGGCCAGCGTAACCTTAGGGTGGGCGTGTCCCTTGAGAGCCAGTTTGGTGTAGTGGTTAAGTGCGCGGACTCTAATCTGGGAGAACCGGGTTTGATTCCCCACTCCTCCACTTGCACCTGGCTGCATGACCTTGGGCAAATGGTAGTTCTGATAAGAGCTGTTCTTGAAAAAGAGCAGTTTCTATCAAGAGCTTTCTCAGCCCCACCGACCTCACAGGAGGGTGTCTGTTGTGGGGAGGGGGAGGGAAAAGGAGTTTGTCAGCCGCTCTGAGACACCTTTGGGTAGTGAAGGGCGGGGGATAAATCCAACCTCTTCTTCTTCTTCTCCTTTTAGAGACCATTCCAGGCAGGGGTCTGGGAGTTGGTCAGGCTCCCTGATAGGTTTAGCCCCACCCACCAGTGAGGGCGTCATGGTTAAGGTGGACAGGCGCTGAAGCATAGCATGACATACCAACCCATGCATGTGACAGACAGAGCCCAAGAGGCGCTGATGCTCAAGTGGGACATCGCTCTGCTTCTAGAGCCACCAGGCCACTGGATGAAGTGGCAGTGGGGGCTGCTGGTTGGCTTGGCTGTTAGAAAGAGACTGAGGTTACCCCACACACACACAATATACACGGCGTCATCATTCACACCCCCTTCCTCCTGAAAAGCCCTCTCGGCTGCAGCCTCTGAATTCCAGCAAAGCTAAATCAATAAAGCAGCTGCCTTGAGCAGGAGGGAATTTGTGGGGGGAGATGGTTGAGGAGGAGGCTGG
>NW_015169853.1:188081-191124 GCF_001447785.1 Gekko japonicus | reverse complement strand
GTCCTGCGCCCCTGGGGGGGGGGGGGAGTGGTGAAGGCCCCAAAACCCAAAACCGTAGCTGCCAGCTGTGTGGCTGTGTGCCTCTCCAGCCAGTGTGACTTGTGTGCCAAAGCGGCACCGTGGGGAGAGAGCTGCCCACGTGGCCAGCATCTTCTGCTGCCATGACCTGGTTCCTCAGTTGCCCGGACGTGATGAGTGACTTGTCAAATGGCCCCTCCTAGCCGATTCTGCTTCCTGAACTGACTCCACGGCAGTGACGTGGTCGCGTTTGTGGTCACGTTAGACCGCTAGGCTGAGGCAAAGATTTTGCACATCACAGGAAAGCCAGGAGGGACTTTTTCTGTGGTGGAGTGACAGCCTCTCCAAAACTAATTCTTTTGACTGCCAAAATAGGGTGAAGAGACTAATTCTTTTGACTGCCAAAATAGGGTTCTCCCCCCCTCTCCTCTTTCTTAACTCAGCACTGAGTTTCTTTGCCCCGTTGGTTCATGTCTCTCTCTCTTCCAGTGGTGACTCACCGCAGGATGTGAGAAGTTTAATTATAACTGTACCTCTGAAGGTCGCTGTGCCTTCATCTGGTTTGCACCCCACTTTTCTGGTATCGAGAGGGAAGATGCTGCCGGGAACAGTGACTTGGACCAGCGCCAAGCACCACTCGCCGCCAGGGCTGGGTTCGAATCTTGCACGACCTGTCTCTGGCAGCTTATGAGCCTCTGGGTTCCCGGCTCCTCCTCAGCGCACAAAGGCATGGCATGCAGATGCAGCGCACAAAGGCATGGCATGCAGATGCACTGTGAGCTGACACAGGGCCTGCATTTTGTAATCATGTCCCCTCCCCCCAAAAAACCTGCAGTTATGTCATTCTGTAGGCCTCAACTACAGAACAAACCCCCATGCCGGGAGAGCACATGAATCACTCACCAGACTTGCAAGGAACTACTCACCTGTGGCAAGGTGAAGATTCCTTCTGTGCCCAGTAGACCAGGCAGAGGAGCTTTGTCTTCTTAAGGGCCTTGATGTGCCACAGATAGGGGCGTATCAAGTGTGCACCTGGGTCAGTAACTTTGTGCTCATCTTTGCACCACTGCCATAGAAGGGAATTAGCCCTGTTTCTGGCACTCCTGTCTTGCTTTCTGGGAGAGATTAATATAGCTAAAATCTTTCCTTCCCCCACATCCCTGTGTGTGTGTGTTTTGTTCACTTTTCGCCACTGTCAACTTCTCAAGGGAGGGGTGCCAGCCCTTCAGCTTCCCTGGGAACACCCACCTGCCCACACCCGCTCTCTGCTCCCTAAATCCTGATGCTGGGAGGCTGGCAGTGATGACAGAAATAAGGGAGAGCCGCTCTGGGTACGCTTGGGAGGAAACAGCTGCTTTGCCTGTTGCAGATCTGAGCTGTATTGCCCAAAACAGGCCCTGGAGCTGACCTCTGGCAGGCCCTGTCCAAGCTAACTTCCTGAGCTTTTGGAGGGGTGTGTGTGTGCATACGTGCATGCATATGTGAGACAGGCAGGCGGTCGGTGGGTGGGTGTCTGATGGCGCCCCGCCTTCCCTGTTGCTCTCAGCCTCACCTCCGCCCTCCTCGCTATCTCTCTCTTGCAACACGGTCTGGCCTGCAAAGCTGGAGTTTTGGGTTTGCACTTCCTCCTTTCTCAAGCCCCTCCTGCTGCTGAAATTCTAAGGGAGATCTCCTTCGGCTGAGTGCCATGAGTCTGCTGCCTGCCACCGAGCAAGCGAGGCCACCGGTTCTTCCAGCTCAGGGTGGTCTCTGTTGGCAGCTGCTTGGAGCTGTTTGCCAACTACCTGAGATCCTAACACTGGAGGTGCCAGGGACTGAGCCTAGATTCTTTTGCACGCAGTGGAGAAGTGCGTTTGTAAGTGCATGTCTCTATAAATAGAAACAAACATAGAGCTGGAAGGGACCTCAAGGGTCATCTATACCAACCCCCCTGCTACCTTTGGAAAGGAAACATTTTCTTCTTCTTTTTGAGGATATGGAAGGTAAAACGTTCTCTGCTGCACTGAGGCTGAAGTATCTTTCAACACAAGCAAATTCAACTGAGCACTAGTACAAAAGGTGCAACTCCCCTTGACTCTATTGATGAAGGCTGGCCCCTTAGATCTCGGAGGGGAAGCCGGAGCCGTTTCAGCCCAAAACTTATCTCCAAGACAGGGAGAACAAAACAGCGCTTGGTTCAGAGAAGTGGGAGATGGTGGGCCTTAATGTCCAAGGAGAGTCTGTCCTTTGTTTTCTCCATTCCACCGAATAACTGGGGGAAAGGGGAAAGGATGTGATCCTATATTAATCTGCAGTTGACTTTCCAGGTTGATCTACCTATTGAAACTTGTTACCTAAACTATTGATCATGTGCTCCAAGTCTCTCTCTAGCGAGACGGAGAATAGAGCGCAGAGCCAAGGATTAAATCCTGACCAAACCAGCCATGCGCATTGTGACCCTGGCAGCTCACGAATGACGGGGCTGGCCTGCACCCTTGTTGCTTGGCTGCAGCTTCCACACTGTGTCCTGTCCCACTGAGACAGATCAAGGTGGGTCGCCGTGTTTGTCTGTAGCAGCAGAAAAGGGCAAGAGTCCAGGAGCATCTTCAAGGCTTACAAAACATTGTGGCAGGTACCCTGGCTATTGGACTCTTGCTCTTTTCTCCTGTTCCGTTGTATTCTGTGCGTAGCACTGGGTATTGGAGTTTTGTATTTATTTTAATTTCTTTTAAAGTTAATTCAGCAGAGTCAGCAGAGTATAAAAGAGTCTGAGTCCATGGTAGTTTTAAAATATAAAAGTTTACTATCAACCTAACAAGGGTAGGGTAAACAGGATGAAAAATAACAAAGAGCTTTATTTCTACATCCTCAAATCTAGACGGTTGACTAAGGTCTAATAAACAGTACCTTACATGGCAGAGGTCTAATGGAGACTGGAGCTTCTTCTTGCTCTGGACAAAGAGCCATAAAATGCTAGGTCGCCTTCTGTATTCCCCCTTCCCCAAGGAGAGCCCCCCCCTTGTTCCAGACAAGCCTGTTGCATAGC
>NW_015169853.1:183587-183779 GCF_001447785.1 Gekko japonicus | reverse complement strand
CCAAGAGTCTCAACGCTGCAAAAAGTTGCTGGGGCTGAATCCAGATGACCTTGTCTTAAATTTAAGTTGACAGGACTATTTGTAGAAGAAGAAGAAGAGATTGGATTTATGCCCCGTCCTTCACTACCCAGAGGAGTCTCAGAGCGGCTTACAAACTCCTTTCCCCTCCCCTCCCCACAACAGACACCCTGT
>NW_015169853.1:177979-183568 GCF_001447785.1 Gekko japonicus | reverse complement strand
CGGTCCAAAACAGTCCAGTGGCACCTTTAAGACCAAGTTTTATTCAGGTACAAGCTCTCCCTCCTCCGTGAGGACAGATCTGCACATCCCCCCCCCCCAATAGCTAGCAATCCAAAACAGTCCAGTGGAGACTGAGCGGTTTGCTAATGAGTCATGCTAATGAGCTCCTGCACCTCTTTTTCTACGAAATGACCCCTGGACAGAACTACGGCTTGCCCAAGGTCATCCATCCAGGTGCAAGTGGAGGAGTGGGGAATCAAACCCGGTTCTCCCAGTTGCTAATGAGTCATGCTAATGAGCTCCTGCACCTCTTTTTCTACGAAATGACCCCTGGACAGAACTACGGCTTGCCCAAGGTCATCCATCCAGGTGCAAGTGGAGGAGTGGGGAATCAAACCCGGTTCTCCCAGATCAGAGTCCGCACACTTAACCACGACACCGAACTGTGATCGTTCCAGGTGGTCAGCCGTATTGGTCTGAAGCAGTAGAGCAAATTTAGAGTCCAGAGTGGCACCTTTCAGACCAACAAAGGTTGATTCAAGGTATGAGCTTTGGGTGTATGCACACTTTTTCAAATACCTTGGAATGGAAGGTTGGGTTGAAACCTATGGACAGAGGCTGAACAGAGGATTAGCATGTAACAATATGAAGATGTTTTAAAGATATGCAAAGACAAAACTAAAGAACAAGCTAAGGCTGTATGGTCAACATTTGCTAAGCAATAAATATGTCAAAATAAGACTGAGACTATTTGTGGTATTCAGTCACCAGGCTTGAGATGAATTCCAGCCAGGCCTGTCTGTTGGGAGCACCTTAGAAACCGACCCCCGCTTCATCACAGTTGCATGCTGACCACAGCTGGCAGAAGAGAAACCGAGTTGCAGAGTTCAGTTCTAAGTTGGGTTTTTATTCAAGATGTGAGCTTTCGTGTGCAAAACACATTTCGTCAGACGATGAAATGGAATTACATATCATAGCTGTGTATATAGGAGTGGTTTGTTAAATTGGCTTGCAAAACAGTGGGGACAATTTATTGTTTTAACAGATCGAAAGAATGACAAGCTTCTGTTTCGGTTCAGCTGGGGTTCAGATCTGTGCAAGAGGACCAGGGGGGGCACTGGGAGGTGTCAGGGGCCGCCCAGGGCCTGGTGGACACCTGCTTGTTTGTGGGGCCAGAGGAGGAAACTGCAGCCGCCGTGAGTCATGGGTGCAGCCCCTGGTCTGCTGGGCTTGTGAAATATCCTCTCGCCTGCTGGTTGGGCAACAGAATCTGGAGTCGGGATTGTGTCTCTGGCTCGCAAAGGCAGCTCTCTGCAGCCTCTCCTGGGTGGTGGTCACACTCACAGCAGGAGGGGCTATGCTTCTCTCTTCTCTCTCTGCGTTCACCTTTCCCCCGTTTTCCACTGTTTAGCAGGGTGTTGCCCCTCTGGGGTGCTCGTGGCTTTCCTCGTGAGGACAGTCTTCTTGAGAAACTCCTGAGAGGTCCGTGGGTGTGGTGGTGGGGAGTTGTGCAAGATTCAGGACTCCAGCCTGTCCTCGTGAGTCTGGGTCGGCCTTCTTGTTAAAAGGTTGATTCAAGGTATGAGCTTTGGGTGTATGCACACTTCTTCAAATACCTTGGAATGGAAGGTTGGGTTGAAACCTATGGACAGAGGCTGAACAGAGGATTAGCATGTAACAATATGAAGATGTTTTAAAGATATGCAAAGACAAAACTAAAGAACAAGCTAAGGCTGTATGGTCAACATTTGCTAAGCAATAAATATGTCAAAATAAGACTGAGACTATTTGTGGTATTCAGTCACCAGGCTTGAGATGAATTCCAGCCAGGCCTGTCTGTTGGGAGCACCTTAGAAACCGACCCCCGCTTCATCACAGTTGCATGCTGACCACAGCTGGCAGAAGAGAAACCGAGTTGCAGAGTTCAGTTCTAAGTTGGGTTTTTATTCAAGATGTGAGCTTTCGTGTGCAAAACACATTTCGTCAGACGATGAAATGGAATTACATATCATAGCTGTGTATATAGGAGTGGTTTGTTAAATTGGCTTGCAAAACAGTGGGGACAATTTATTGTTTTAACAGATCGAAAGAATGACAAGCTTCTGTTTCGGTTCAGCTGGGGTTCAGATCTGTGCAAGAGGACCAGGGGGGGCACTGGGAGGTGTCAGGGGCCGCCCAGGGCCTGGTGGACACCTGCTTGTTTGTGGGGCCAGAGGAGGAAACTGCAGCCGCCGTGAGTCATGGGTGCAGCCCCTGGTCTGCTGGGCTTGTGAAATATCCTCTCGCCTGCTGGTTGGGCAACAGAATCTGGAGTCGGGATTGTGTCTCTGGCTCGCAAAGGCAGCTCTCTGCAGCCTCTCCTGGGTGGTGGTCACACTCACAGCAGGAGGGGCTATGCTTCTCTCTTCTCTCTCTGCGTTCACCTTTCCCCCGTTTTCCACTGTTTAGCAGGGTGTTGCCCCTCTGGGGTGCTCGTGGCTTTCCTCGTGAGGACAGTCTTCTTGAGAAACTCCTGAGAGGTCCGTGGGTGTGGTGGTGGGGAGTTGTGCAAGATTCAGGACTCCAGCCTGTCCTCGTGAGTCTGGGTCGGCCTTCTTGTTAAAACCAGACATTTACGACGTGAGACATTTTGAGCCCTTGGATGCTCTTTGTCCAGTCCGCCGTTACTTGACTGCCCTTTTTGAGAGCCAGTTTGGTGTAGTGGTTAAGTGAGCGGAGACTAATCTGGGAGAACCGGGTTTGATTCCCCACTCCTCCACTTGCAGCTGCTGGATGACCTTGGGCAAGCCAAAGTTCTGTCAGAGCTGTTCTCTCAAAGACAGTTCTGGAAAGAGCTCTCCCAGCCCCGCCTACCTCACAGGGTGTCTGTTGTGGGGAGGGGAAGGGAAAGGAGTTTGTAAGCCGCTCTGAGACTCCTTTGGGTAGTGAAGGGCGGGGTATAAATCCAATCTCTTCTTCTTCTTCTTTCTGCATGCTAAACATTTAAACTGGTTTTTAGCTGGAATGTTGGGCCTTTCTGATCATATAAAGGTTTATCGTCTTCTGAATGGCCGCTGACCTGAAGTTACTGAGAAGGTAGCCCTGTTTTTTACAGTCCACAATAAGAGTCCATCAGGAAATGTTATCACATTAATTTTATTTCTTAATTACCACATAGACTTTTCTGTTGTTGGCTTCGTACCCCGCTCTGTTCAACTGCTGTTTGTAGTATCTGTACGTGCCAGTAAAGGTGACTGACCGCACAGGGTTCGCAGCAGTGGGCGTGTGGATCTGAGATGGATTGTTCCAGAACCCACGAGGCGCTGGCTTCTGTGACTCCGGAACCGGATGAGGAGACAGCTCTTCCAATTGCCTCGGTTTTCGTTCCCTTCTGTTTGTGCGAATTTATTGAATTAAGTTACTTAATTCATTTGTACCCAACCTTTCTTCCCAGTGGCGACATCATTCCTCTCTGTTCCATTTTATCCTCACAACAACCCTGTGAGGGTAGGCAAGGCCGAGAGGGTGTATAGCTCATCCCTGGCTGAGGGGGGATTCGAACCTGGGCCTCCCAAATCTTAGTCCGACGTGCCCTGCTGGCTCTCCGGCTTGGTTTTATTTATGAGAACACTGATATCTTGCCTTACCTTGTGGTTCAAGGTGGCTCACGATAATAGTTAAAAACGTTTTCGGTGAAAACCGAAATAAAATAGCCAGTCCCTGGTCACTCCCCCCCACCTTCTCCAAAAGCAGACACAAAGCAGAAGGGAAATACAAGTACTCCTGGGACATAGTCTAAAGGGAATGGCTGGCGGGATGGCAGAGAAATGCAAATGGAATTTTCCCTTTTTTGTAGCTGACGAAGGGAAGGCCTTGTAGGAGTGATACGGTCACTTGTTAGATGCGGGTGGTCAGCCGTGTTGGTCTAAAGCAGGAGAACAAATTTAGAGTCCGGTAGCACCTCTAAGTGGAGGTGCAGTGGCTCAAATGGTTAAGACGCTGAACTGCAGGCTGTGGAAGGTTGGTAGTTCAGCAGTTCCGAGACCCGAGTGTGCCGCATGACGGAGTGAGCTCCCGTCTCTAGTTCCAGCTCCTGCCAACCTAGCAGTTCGAAAGCAGGAAATTGCAAGTAGATAAATAGGTACCACTTCAGTGGGAAGGTAACAGCGTTCCGTGCGCCTTGGTGTTTAGTCATGCCGGCCACACGACCACGGAAACGTCTTTGGACAGCGCTGGCTCTTCAGCTTGGAAACGGAGATGAGCACCGCAACCCTAGAGTCGGATTCGACTGGCTTTCGAGCAAAGGAACCTTTACCTTTAGCACCTCTAAGACCAACAAAGGTTTATTCAAGGTGTGAGCTTTCGTGTGTGCATGCACACACACGAAAGCTCACACCTTGAATAAACCTTTGTTGGTCTTAAAGGAGCCACTTGACTCTTAATTTGGTCACTTGTTAGCTAGAGTGGGCTGTGCAGCCTGCAGAACCCGTTTGGCAGGATCGGTGCGGGAAACATCACAATCCTTGCCTTTGCTTGTGATCCTTCCACGTTTGCACTTTACCAGAACTTTGGGGCGGGCAGCACCCCCTTGCCACAGTGCCACTCTGGGAGCCCAGGAAAAACATCTGGATTGGGGGCATCCCAGATACGTGGCCAGTCGCCGTCGGGAGGGGGACTGTGCTCTTCCTCCAGGGGCGCCCTGCCAAGCAGGTTGCTCCCTGGCCGCTGGCTTGTTGCAAAGCTGCCTCCTAAATCTCTCTTAAGCTGCCGTGAGCATCGCAGCGTGCAGAGCTGGTGTTGGTAAACAAGAGCCACACACCTCCTCCGGATGCCCGCACCCTTGCGTGCTGCCCGCTGGTGAATTGTTGAGAAGTTTTGTTGAATAAGCCTTTTTGCTCTTGCTGATCTGGCCTCTGCAAGTCTGGGCTCCTCGTGTAGTCTGTTTTACTAGGAGAATGTGCATTCCTTGAATCCACTTGGTGTCTTGTAGTCTTTGAAGGGAGGACAGGGGGTTAATTTTTTGGAGGGGAAGGCAGGCTCAGTTCCTGCACCTTGAGAGACAGCTGACCAGCTTGTGGGCTTCTGCTAACTCTGGCGAATTTCTGTGCCCACATGCCAGTGCAATGGAGTAGGATCGAGTTTCTTCTGCTTGTTTCTACTGTGGGGCTTCCTGAGGTGTGTTGAAGCAAACAGCCGTGGGCAGGGGTCATTTCATAGAAAAAGAGGTGCAGGCGCTCATTAGCATAACTCATTAGCATAACTCATTTGCATAGGCCACACCCCCTGACACCACCGGAAGTGTGTCAGAAGGCAACACCCACCACTCAGGCTCCACTGGACTGTTTTGGATTGCTAGCTATGGGGGGGGGGAACGTGCAGATCTGTCCTCACGGAGGAGGGAGAGCTTGTACCTGAATAAAACTTGGTCTTAAAGGTGCCACTGGACTGTTTCAGACTGTTTTGGCTCTGCAACTTACCTGGCTGCTTCTTGCTCTGACTGAGGGCTGCTGGGAGCAGGGGGTGGGGCTTGTTGCATGTGCCCGCCCCCTGGGCTCTTTACTGCCGGAGCTCCGCTCCTGTGCGCTTCTGCAGGAAATGACCCCTGGCCGT
>NW_015169853.1:177410-177942 GCF_001447785.1 Gekko japonicus | reverse complement strand
GAAAGAGTAACATGGTTTTTGTGGCTGCAGGTTTTGTGGATCAGATGCATGAAGTGTTACCTTCAGATACGTATATACAACCGATAGAACAATAAAAGTGTGGCTACTGTTTGAAACGGCAACTGCTGGAAACACAATCTCAGTTTAATACCGTGTCCCAGCTGGGGCAAAACCCAATGCATTCAAGCCAGTTGAAGAATGCTGCTTCAAACCTCGCATTGGAGTCTCCCTTTCCCATTTCCTCATTGGAAAACAGCAGCTCTGGGGTTTAAAAAATGTGCCCAAGAGGTAGGTAGCCTCGGCGTTCGTAGCCTGCCCTGTCTCTCTGGGTGGTGATGCTGGGTCCCTTCTTGCCTCTTTTGTGTCTCGGCCCGGCCTCAGAACAGGGTCTGCAGGACCAGGGCTATTTTTGGGCAGGAACGCACAGGAACGAAGTTCCGGTTGGCTTCCAAGTTGGCCACGCCCAGCAGGAACTCATTAGCGTAATAGGCCACACCCAACAGCAGAAACTCATTAGGATTGGCTACATTAG
>NW_015169853.1:168226-177397 GCF_001447785.1 Gekko japonicus | reverse complement strand
TTGTCAGCTAGCTGCCATAGAAGACTGTGTATGCCTGGCATCTGCGCATGCCCTGTCCTCCCCGTGTATTGTCTTGTGTCATGCATTCTTGTCTGTAAACGCTAGGCAACGCTTATCAGCAAGATTAACAGGTGTGTGGAGGAGCCGCTTAGCTCGAAGTATAATGAACTGCAACCGTGTGAAGCTGTAATTGTTTATGTTTCAAGAAACGTTGATTCTCAGGCTTTTGAGCGTGAACCCAGGAGTCTGCCCGCTCGGCGGGAACCAAAATTATTGGTTATTGTCTTGTTTGAATGCCTTACATTATCCCTTGCCCACCCTGGCCCAGGTGTTCTGGACAGTGAACTTGTTCCTGCTCTATCATGGCTTTAATAAAATACTACTTTGTATAAACGTGTATTGGACTTATAGCTGTGGGGGACCGGACACCGTCTGGGGTCGACAGTGAAGAGACAGTAAGCCACCTTTCCCAGGAGGGTCGCCCTCCTGCTGGTTGCAAAGTTTTACTCTTTCCTCCTTGACCATCAAGCCCAAATATGGTGATTCCCTGTCTCTCTGCTCAGTCTGCTCGGGAGACCTGGAGGAGAGCTCCGCCTGAGGCCTTCCTCGTGGCATGACTTTCCCCTCTGAATGCCGCCTGCCGGAGACCAGCGCCAGGGATCGGCCTGGTATTCATAAACTGCTGGGTCAAGTCAGCTGTGTGGTTTGAAGCCAAGCCAGTCCACAGCCTTTGGGTGGCTTCTCCTTCTCCCTTGTGCTTCTGAAGGGGAGATCGCCATCTCTCACTTCCAGCTGCCGGGCCCAAGCTGGGCTTTTGAAACCCTCCCCCCTGCTCCGTGGCTGTGCCATGCGCTGAATCAGCGGCGTTCTCGTCTGGTCTGTGTCTCCGGGTTGGGCCGAGAACATCAGCGGCTTTCCCTGCTCCTGCCCGGGGGTGCTGCAGTCTGGATCTGGAGGTGCGACGTATTCTGATCCATCTGGCGAAGGCTAGAAGGCCAGGTTCCTGTCATGAATGAAAACCAATAATACTTAACCTCTGTGCAGCGCTTTCAGCATTCAAAACACTTTGGACATTTTCTTGCTGTGATTCTCGCGACAGCCCTGCAAGGTAGGACAGTGAGATAATTCTCATATTTACAGATTGGGGGGGGAGGCTGGGTGTCAGCAGCCTGTCTCCAGTTGCCGCGTGAGTTCCTGGTAGGAGGAAAGGTCAGGGCATTCTCCTGTGTCGCAGCTCATTCTGTTGGCCACTGCAGCCATTCCCGATTGTTTGTTTATGTAGAACAGGAATATCCCGTCTTTCAGAGAGCAAAAATGAAGCCAAGACACAATCTTGAACGTTAGCCCAAATTATCTGAACGGAACAATAAGCAGAAGAGGCAGATTTTATGGCATGCTATAAAAGCAAGTAGTGCTGTTTAATAATAATAAAAAACTTGTTTAAACAAAGAAGTCATCGCAAGCCCTCTTAGAAAGCCAAGGGCCTGAATCTGGTGAACTTTCGTAGGCAAATGGTTCCTTGCTTTGGAAGCCACCTCCGAGGAAGCCTCCTGGGGTTGACTGCCGGCCGTGCAGAAGGTGAAGCTAGCAGGTGACTGCCTGAGGAATTTGGGAAGGTATTTATTCCATTCCCAGCCAATCAAGAGGTCTCGTACTGCCAGCCAATGGAAGAGCATCTTATAGCCTCCAGGGGTCCGGGCACACACAATCTTGGCTTGGAAGCTTGTTCGCTTTAGGTCTGCCCGGTTCACACATCCAGGAAAAGCAGGAGGTGGAATAAGCTGCAGGTGGTGAGTTCCAGTTTTGGATGCTTCTGTGCCCAAAAGCTCTTCACAAATAGAAAGCGCAGCAGGGAGAAGGCGTCGGCCACCGCCTCTCTTTGCTTGCTATGCTGGTTTTCTATGGCCCTTTTCACATTACCATTCTAAATTGGATGTTATTCGTTGTTGGCCCAATTTTGAGTAAAGGATACAGGGACGGGGGTTTCCATACAGCAAATTCCTTTCCATTAATGAGCCATCTCTGAAGCGCTGTGGTCATTTTAAAGAATGCTCACCTTAGAACTAATGCTCCCTCTAAACTGTGGAGTCTTGTGAGCAAAAATTCTACTTGATGAGCTACTGGCATTAAATTTTGAGCGAGCCGTTTGGCTACGGCATAAATTAGTTTGCTCTGGAGCCGTCCTTCCTGAGCCAAGACAAAAATGTGTGAACCGGAGGCTAAAAAACCGTGAGCTAGCTCACACTAACTCAGCTTAGAGGGAACACTGCTTAGAACTACTTTTTTTTTTTTTTTAAAGTCCGAGGAAGATCACATGGCGAAAAAAGGTCAGGGGAGGAAGCGGCATTGTAGGAAGCACTATGGACATTTTAAACACCACCCCACAGCGATTCAGAAGCGCAACGAAGGGGGTGAAAGCAGAAGAAAGCCGTTTCCTTCGAAAGCGGCTCAACCATGCTTTTCTAACCCAATGCAAGCGGGTTTGTATGAACAGGTAAATCAGTTTCGCTAGCGGCCAGTTACTAAAACGGGTCTGTCTGAAATGACAGGAAAAACCCATTAGCAACCAGTTTCTAAAATGGAATGCAAAGGCCGTTTGAAAAGGGTCTGTACGTGGGGAGTCATCAGCACAGGAGAGCATTCCAAACTGCAGACCCTCCCCAGCGGCGAAAAGTCTAAAGCCGTTTCTGCCATCGTGTCCTCTTGTAGGTGAACCAGACCATGGTGCTGGCATCGTCTGGCCCCGAGGTTCCCCCTGGAAGTCCTGGGTCCCTGGAGAATGGGCTGCCTGGCCGATGAGGGGTTGGCATACAACCTTTCATGCTGCACGTGAGAGCACACGTGTTGGGACCAATGCCCCCTCTAAGCCGTGGAGTTTTGTGAGCAAGTGACCAAGGCTCCTGGCAAAAATAAGATAGAACTGGTTGGAACAGTCCATGGGAAGGATTCCCCCCCCCCGGGGCAGCTAGTACCAGGCAAGGCATCCAAAGTGAGCAAAAATTCTACCTTGTGAGCGACTGGCATTAAAGTTGTGAGCGAGCGAGTTGGCTACTGCATAAATTAGCTCTGGAGCCATCCTTCCTGAGCCAAGACAAAAACGTGTGAGCCAGAGGCTAAAAAAACTGTGAGCTAGTTCACGCTAACTCAGCTTACAGGGAACACTGGTTGGAACGTTGCTCCATACAGTTCTCCCTTTCCCTGCACATAGAAGTCTGATTCATCAGGGATAGAGATGGTAGCCCCGCCTTCTTTCTGATGTGCAAGTTCTCTAGAGGAAGGGTTGTTTTTTTTTTAAATGAAGGGGCATTCCCCACAGGCTGTCTGGGGTGGCTCCGTTGCCTCTTGGGAGATCAAGATCCAAGTAATCGATCTCAAGGGGAGCAGTCTGGCAGGGGCCTCCACACCGACCAGCATCTGCAGCCTGTATTCGTTTGTTTAAAATGTTTATTTTCTGCAATCTGGATTTTTTTAAAAAACAAAAACCCAAAGCTGCCTGAAGCAAGAATTGGATACAAGAAGAGTACAAACCCTTAAAAGCGAACAGTCTAAAAGTAGGACTGAAATTGCAGTGTGTAAAAGTTAATATGAAAACCAGCCGAAAATGATTAAAAATAACAGCTAACCCCACCCCCCCCATAAACGAGCCCAGTGAATAAAAGCGAATAAAAGCCTCACTCAAATGCCTTGAAAAATAATGCTCAGCAATCTGAAATTGCTGGGCGAATAGGCCTTGATTTGATGCTGGAAGGACAGCAGGTTCGGTTCCTGGTAAAGGCTCCTGAGGTAGGCACTCTGTGACCAAGGGGCCACGGTAGAGAAGGCC
The DNA here is from genome assembly GCF_001447785.1 of Gekko japonicus. Taxonomy (NCBI): domain Eukaryota; kingdom Metazoa; phylum Chordata; class Lepidosauria; order Squamata; family Gekkonidae; genus Gekko; species Gekko japonicus. Next base: position 173,574 of record NW_015169853.1, on the reverse strand, counting down.
CTGCTCTTCATAGCTGTCCTTCTTCCTGGTGATGTGCGGCGTGTGGATCATGGCTCTTGTCAAAGATCACAGTCCTTGGGCAGCTGTTCCAGAAAGGCTTGTCTGTGTGTGTGAGAGAGAAACTGAGTTCGTGTTCACTCCTGATCCTCAGGGGCCACAGCCAAGGCGACCATGGTCTTCTTCAGTGGGACCAAGGCTCCTGGCAAAAATAAATAGAACAGGTTGGAACAGTCCATAGGAAGGATTCCACCCCACACACCCCCGGCAGCTAGTACCAGGCAAGGCATCCAAAAGAGCCCTGTAGGAGAGACTTGTACCCTGAACAAGGCATGTCATTTTTCCATCTGGGCCCCAAACCAGGCATAAGCTTGTTCTGCTGCAGGGGCGGTAGGCGAAGAGTCTGTAGGATAGAAAGCTATTAATGTTATTTATTTATTTAAAACGTTTTATTGTTTTAAATAAGCGTAACGCCAACTTTTTGTAGGGGTTAAGTGTGAGGAACTCCAATCTGGAGAACTGGGTTTGGTTCCCCACTCCTCTTCCACATGTAGCCAGCTGGGTGGCCTTGGGTCAGTCACAGTTCTCTCAGAGCTCTCTCAGCCCCACCTTAGCCCACAGGGTGTCTGTTGTGGGGAGAGGAAGGGAAGGCGCTTGTAAGCCGCTCTGAGACTCCCAAGTGAAGGGCAGGATATAAATCTTCCTCCCCTTCCTCTTCCCCCCCCCCACCTTTCCACCCAATCAGGGTCCCCCAGACAGTGAACATGAAAGATTTGAAACATCTGAACAATTAAAAACAAGATTTAAAATGATAAGAAATAATTCAGTTAAGACACACATAAACATACAGCACCAAAACCAGGGAGGATGCCGGTGACCGTTACTGGGATATGCCAAGCAAAACAAAAAAGGCTTCATGTATCGGCAGAAGACACCAGTAGAGGGGGGCAGGCAAATTCTCTGGGGAGGGAGCTCCAAAGTTTTGGTGCCAAAACTGAGAACGTCCTTCCTCACCTGTCTAGCCTCAGGTGGCGGGGGCAACCAAAGCAGGAACTCTGAAGATGACCAGAGTGAACAGGTGGGTTCACCTGGAAGAAGGTGATCCTTAAGGCGTGTTAGTTCCAGGCTATGCAGGGATTTAAAGGTCAACACCAGAACCTGAACTGAGCCCAGAAGCAAAGCAGGAGCCAGGTGTAGGTGTTGCGTTCAACTCATATACAGCTGAATGTGTGATTTAAACCTCATGTTTATCCTGGTACTGGTCCTCAGTTTCCTTTGTAAAGTGAATGTGGGATGGATTTCCCCCACAAACAGATGTAGACACATACAGGCAGGTTATACATGCATTCACTGCAACGTCTCTGTGTGCTTTTCCTTTACAGTGTTATATAGATTTTAGTCCTGAAACCCTTTGGGTGTATCTATTAGGTGATAATCAGATAACTATATCACATGCAGTAGCAAAATTCTGCGTGATCGCTCTCAAAAAGCGGCATCACTTGACGAAGGAAACGTCAGTTGCTGGGAAATGAACTAATGAAATGAGTGTGTTTTTTTACACATATATGAGTGTGTCTTTTACACATATATCCCCGTATCTTTTATGTGTTTATTCATTTTAAATTGTCCTTTTTGTCTGTATTTATTGTGACTGGTCTTATGACCACTGTTCCCTCTAAGCTGAGTTAGTGTGAGCTAGCTCACAATTTTTTGGCCTCTGGCTCACACATTTTCATTTTAGCTCAGGAAGGAGGGCTCCAGAGCAAACTAATTTATGCAGGAGCCACATCGCTCGCTCACAACTTTTAATGCCAGTAGCTCACAAAGCAGAATTTTTGCTCACAAGACTCCACAGCTTAGAGGGAGCATTGCTTATGACCGTAATAAGCTTTTGAATGTCGAAGCTTTTCTTCCTCTGGCCTGTCCGTCTTTTCCTGAGCAGTGTGGCAGTCTGTGACCACCGCCCGGAGTCTGCAGGAGGCTGTCTTCTGCTTGGGTGGGGAAGGGGATGGGGGAGGCCGTGGAGGCAGCCCTGTGGTTGCGCAAGAAAGGAGCCCTGCCTTCAGATTCCTCAAGCTGGTTTGTCTGCTGTAGGGAGCCCGAGGCCGGGCTCTTCCACAAGGCGAGGAGGTGCAAAGGCCGGGTCGGTGTGGAGCCGGGCGCAGGCGAGTGTTCAGTGGCAGTGCAAATATGGGTAGTGTTCTGAACCCGGATCCTTCATTCCAGGTCCCTTAGTTGCTTTGTCTGCGTAGGTCAGTCGGTGCTCCAAGAAACCAGTTTGTTTGTTTTCTAAGCTCTGGGAGAGAAGCCCGTTTACACTCCAGTGTGGATACTTGGGCTGGAGCAAGCAAACAGGGGGAGGGCCGTAGCAGAGTGGCAGAGCCTCTGCTTGGAAGGCAGAAGGCCCCAGGTTCAGTCCCTGCTGGCATCTCCAGTTAAAAAGGACCAGGCAGGAGGTGATGGGAAGGCCTCCGGCTGAGGTCAGGAGAGGCTTTGCCAGTCTGAATTAGAACAGAATTGACCTTGATGGATCAGCCATCTGATTCAGTGGAAGGCAGCTTCAAGTGTTGATGAAGCTGCAGCTTCCAGTTGAGTAGAAGAGAAGAAGAAGAGATTGGATTTATGCCCCACCCTTCACTACCCAAAGGAGTCTCAGAGCGGCTGACAGACTCCTTTCCCTTCTCCTCCCCACAACAGGCACCCTGTGAGGTAGGTGGGGCTGAGAGAGCTCTTGACAGAAACTGCTCTTTTTCAAGGACAGCTCTTATCAGAACTATGGCTTGCCCAAGGTCATCCAGCCAGCTGCGAGTGGAAGATTGGGGAATCAATCCCGGTTCTCTCAGATTAGAGTCCGCGCACTTAACCACTACACCAAACTGGCTCTCTGTGGTCTGTGTCCTTGACTTTAGGAGTGGTTTGCTCCATTCAGATGATTGTCCGAATAGTCAGAGGATTCTGACTGAGCGCTGGAAGACAAACTTTTCCTCCTCTCCTCCGGGCCGCAGCCCCACTTCAACAAATGGAGGCCGTGGCTGTGGAGGGCAAGTGCGCACTGTGCTTCCGTTGCCGCGACAAGCTGTGGCTAGCGGGCTGGTCTAAACTGAGAGGCCTGGTCTGGAGCAGAGAATGTGGGTTATGCATCCTTGAAAGAAATAACATGGAGCCATGATCCTCCAAGTCATAGTTGTGGAGGATCGTCCTGCACTGGTGTTCATCTTTGGGGATTAAAATGGAGGAGGAGGAGATGATAATGATTGGATTTATCCCCTGCCCTTCACTACCCAAAGGAGTCTCAGAGCGGCTGACAAACTCCTTTCCCTTCCCTTCCCCACAACAGGCACCCTGTGGGGTAGGCGGGTCTGAGAGAGCTCTGACAGAAACGGCTCTTGAGAGAACAGCTGTGCCAGAACGACAGCTTTCCCCAGGTCATCCAGCAGCTGTGAGTGGAGGAGTGGGGAATCAAACCCGGTTCTCCCAGATTAGAGTCCGCACACTTAACCACTACACCAAACTGGCATGAGCATGACTGTGGCGATTCCCCTGCCATGCCCCCCTTGGCATGCTGCCATCAACAAACTTGCACTGGGCACCATGCAGCACAGCAGCGCCAGCATGGTTGCATTGCTGGAGCGCAGCAGCGCCAGCATGGTTGCATTGCTGGGGGTGGAGGAAGAATCCTTCTCTTACTTCTTTCCCGGAGTTGCTGCGGTGACTCTGGTGTGCCGTGACAAGTGCCAGCTTGTTTTCATTGTCTGGGATTCGGTACCAATTTTGCTGCAGTGAAAATACTACTTCCCTCACGCCCCCTCGCCCTCCCGGGCCTGCCAGATTTGTCCACGGCTGATCTGTACATCGCTCAACTTGGTTTTCGACATCTCTCTGACTTTGCCGGGTTGCGCAATCGGGAGGGAGAGGCGGTGAGCGTGCGGTGCTGTGTGCCCCGAAGGGGATTAGGAAGCTCCAGACCGTCTGGAGAGGAGATGTTCAGGGTCTGGCAGCAGTCCAGCGGCTCAAGCGGAGGTCATGTCGAGTGTGGTTGTCCCACAGGCAGGTTTCTCACACAACAGGCGACCGCTCGAGTTGTGACTTTAGTGGCAGTGTGGGGCCCAGCCTGCACAAGCCAAAACATTGATTGTGGTCAGAGCTGCTCCCTCCCTCCCTCCCCCCACACTCCTGTCTCCACATGCGTGCCTCTTGCCTCAGCAGTGGGCTGTTTTTCCTGTTTTGCCCTTGGGTCTGCTGGCACTCAGGAACCCAGCTGGGCTGAAGAAGAAGAGATTGGATTTATACCCTGCCCTTCACTACCCAAGGGAGTCTCAGGTAAAGGTAAAGGTTCCCTTGCTCGAAAGCCAGTCGAATCCGACTCTAGGGTTGCGGTGCTCATCTCCGTTTCAAAGCCGAAGAGCCAGCGCTGTCCGAAGACGTTTCCGTGGTCATGTGGCCGGCATGACTAAACACCAAGGCGCACGGAACGCTGTTACCTTCCCACCGAAGTGGTACCTATTTATCTACGTGCAATTTCTTGCTTTCAATTGGATTTATACCCCGCCCTTCACTACCCAAGGGAGTCTCAGAGCGGCTTACAAACTCCTTTCCCTTCCCCTCCCCACAACAGACACCCTGTGAGGTAGGTGGGGCTGAGAGAGCTCTTGACAGAAACGGCTCTTGAGAGAACAGCTTGGGTGACTGACCCAAGGTCACACCAGCAGCTGCATGTGGAGGAGTGGGGAATCAAACCCGGTTCTCCCAGGCTAGAGTCGTCCCACTTGACCACTACACCAAACTGGCTCTCTACACCAAGCTTTTGAGGAAGGGGGAACCCCACACAGAACTGCCGGATGGGCCGGCTCTGCAGCTGTATTCATACGATTGGGGAGGGGCTGTGGCTCAGTGGAAGAGCATCCGCTTGGCATGCAGAAGATCTCAGTTCCAGTCCCCAGCGGCGTCTCCAGTGCAAAGGACCAGGCAGGAGGTGATGGGAAAGACCAATTTGAGTAGGCTGCCAGGCTAAGTAGGCAAGACTGAACTTGATGGGCCCAAGGGTCTGAGTCAGTGTAAAGCAGCGTCATGTGTTCCTGTGAGAATCACAGGAGTCCCACAGTGGCGTGTGTGTGTGTGTTTGTGTGTGTGTGTGTTGTGGTTTGGTCTTGAAGGACTGGCAAGATGGCAGATAACCCCCAGTGTCTGCTCCATTTGGAAAGCTCCCTGTGTTTGCATTTTGCCTTGCAGACAATTTCCCTGCTAGGAGTTTTGTTGCAGGTGTATGGGGGGGCAGAGCTCATGGCAGACCTGGCTGGCAGTTTCTGGGTTCTTGGAGTGTGAAGGTGGCCACTGGGGGGGGGGAGCACATT
>NW_015169853.1:147396-168201 GCF_001447785.1 Gekko japonicus | reverse complement strand
ACTCCCCCCCCGCCCGCCCGCCCCGCAATAGTGGGTCTCTGGGTTGGCTCTGGAATCCTGGGCCAAACCTCTGGCTGCTAGTTAGTTCTCCAGGATGGCTGGGCAGAACTCCTTCTGCTCCAGTCAAGTTTTTGAAATCTGTGTTTCCTGCCTAACCCTTTGGTGGCTCCCATTCCTAAAATCCTGACAATTTGGCTTGGAAAACTAACTTTTAGAACAGAGAGTAGAGAAATCAAAGCAGAAAGTCAAAATCCAATGGGCAGAAGAGTGGCATTGCTTGTGGGGTGGAGGGTGACGAAGGGAACCTCCACATGCGGAGGCAGTCAACCTCTGGATCCCAGCGCCAGGAGGCTATGGCACAAAGAGCCTGGGGACAGGAAGCAATTTTTCTCCAGGCCTGTTTGGCTTGAGATCCTGGAGGGGTTTTTTTGTCATTCTCTGGGCATGAAACAGGGATCACTGGGAGTGTGGGGGGTATTTGTGAATTTCCTGCATTATGCAGGGGGTTGGACTAGATGACCCTAGAGGTCCCTTCCAACTCTATGGTTCTAGGAACATCAGGGGAAGGCATCAGCCTCTGTGCCCTGCTGTTGGACCTCGTGAGGTACTGGTTGGCCACTGTGGGACAGGATGCAGGACTAGATGCACCACCGATCTTATCCAGCAGGGCTCTTCTTATGTTCTTACTATACTAGGATAAGTTTTACCTATTGAACCTCCACATTCAAAGACAGTCAACCTCTGAATATCATCGCCAGGAGGCAACATCAGGGGAAAGCATTGGCCTCTATGCCCTGTTTTTGGCCCTCCAGAGAAACCGGTCGGCCACTGTCCGAGTTGGGACGCTGGACTAGATGGACCCTCGCTGGTCTGATCCAGCAGGGCTCTTCTGATGTTCTTATGGCAGCCTGAATCTCTGTCTTTTGGAACCATTTTAAATCAGGTCTGCTCAGAATCTTACTCAAGTCCCTTCCCTGGCTCTTAATCCCAGGAAAGTGTCCTTCGCATCGCCCCTGCAAATAGTCATAAGAACATAAGAGATGCCAATGTTGGATCAGGCCAAAGGCCCATCCAGTCCAACATTCTGTCACACAGTGGCCAAAAATACCAGGTGCCATCAGGAGGTCCACCAGTGTGGTCAGGACATTAGAAGCCCTCCCACTGTTGACCCCCTCCCCCAGCATCAAGAAGACAGAGCATCACTTGCCCCAGACTCCCTATCTATAAAAAGGTAAAGGTTGCCTTGCTCGAAAGCCAGTCGAGTCTGACTCTAGGGTTGCGGTGCTCATCTCCGTTTCAAAGCCGAAGAGCCAGCGCTGTCCGAAGACGTTTCCGTGGTCATGTGGCCGGCAGGACTAAACACCGAGGTGCACGGAACGCTGTTACCTTCCCACCGAAGTGGTACCTATTGATCTACTTGCAATTTCTTGCTTTCGAACTGCTCGGTTGGCAGGAGCTGGAACCAGAGACGGGAGCTCACTCCGTCATGCGGCAACCCGGGTCTCGAACTGCTGAACTACTGACCTTCCACAGCCTGCAGTTCAGCGTCTTAACCACTTGAGCCACCGCAGCTCCTAACTATCTACCGTATACCTTGTGGCTAATAACCACTGATGGACCTCTGCTCCATAGGCTTATCTAATTCCCTTTCGAAGCCGTCCATGCTTGTAGCCGCCACCACTTCCTGTGGCAGTAGTCTGCTACTGGTACAACACAGCGGCAGCATAGTAGAACTCCCCAAGGAGAAAGTGGGCTGCATAGATGCCTGTGCAGAGCCTTTCTTCCCTGGCAGCTCCTGGCAGCTGACCGAACTGGCCGGAGTCTATTTTGAACGGCAGCTGCCCTCTGGGGGCTGGGTTATAAAAGGCCCTTCCTGGCAGACAGACGCTGCGCCCAGCGACACACGCGAGCGGAACTGCTGTGTTACGGGACAAATGTGCTTAAACTCCTGTTGTCCTCTGTCGGGCGCGGTGGGAGGGTTTGGTTCCGTCCCATCTTGCCTGTTTCGCTGCCGAGTTGTTACCAGCACACTGAAGCCTCCGTCTTCCGGGGTGCTGGCACACCCCCTTGGGCAACGTTACGCATCCAGAGGTTTCCCAAATATGAAAATGCTGTGGGGAGGTATAGGGAAGGACAGGTTTCTCAAGACTTGGCTCGCTGTTTTTAATGTCGTGGCAATCGTCTCGGCATACAGTCTTCTGATTCAGCAAAAGCAAGAGAAGGGACAAGGCTCAGCGGGGGAGCCTGTGTTTGGCGTGCAGAAGGTCACAGGTTCAATCCCCGGCACCTCCAGTTAAAGAGATCAGGTAGTAGGAGGTGATGTGAAGGACCTTTTTCTGCCTGAGACCCTGGAGAGCCGCTGCCAGTCTGAGTAGACAGTATTGTGCTTGATGGTCTGATTCAGTATAAGGCAGCTTCATGCATCCATTAAGACATGAAAAATGGTAGTATTTAGGGAAGGGGTCATGGCTCAGTGGGAGGGAGAGTCTTTGCTTGGCAAGCAGGAGGTCCCAGGTTCAATCCCCGGCATCTCCAGTTAAAAAGGACCAGGCAGTTGGTGATGAGAAGGACCTCAACTAGAGACCCTTGGAGAACCCCTGTCAGTCTGAGGACACCATACTGATCTTGATGGACCACAAACGTCTGATTCAGTATAAATTCAGGTGGGTAGCCATGTTAGGAGCTGCGGTGGCTCACGTGGTTAAGACGCTGAACTGCAGGCTGTGGAAGGTCAGTAGTTCAGCAGTTCGAGACCCGGGTTGCCGCATGACGGAGTGAGCTCCCCGGACAGCGCTGGCTCTTCGGCTTTGAAACGGAGATGAGCACCGCAACCCTAGAGTCGGATTCGACTGGCTTTTGAGCAAGGGAACCTTTACCTTTACTAGCCATGTTAGTCTGAAGCAAAAGAACCAAGTTTGAGTCCAGTGGCACCTTTAAGACCAACCAAGTTTAATTCTGGGCATAAGCTTTTGTGTGCATGCAACAAAGTTTAATTCTGGGTGTAAGCTTTCATGTGCATGCAACAAAGTTTAATACGGGGTATAAGTTTTCATGTGCATGCAACAAAGTTTAATTCTGGGTATAAGCTTTCGTGTGCATGCAACAAAGTTTACTTCTGGGCGTAAGCTTTATTTATTTCTCAAATTTCTACCCTGCCCTCCCAGCCAAAGCCAGCTCAGGGCGGCTGGTAAGGAGACCTTTATTAATGATTGTGCATGCACGCTTCATCAGTTGCACACAAAAGCTTATACCCAGTATTAAACTTGGTTGGACTTAAAGGCGCTACTGGATTCAAACTTTGTTCTATTGATTCGGTGTAAGACAGGTTCTTGTTTTCATATGGCAGTGGTCTTGTAGTTCTTTTGAGCTACACGTACCCCACAGTTTGCAGATCCTTTTTTTTACAAATGGGGGTTTGGTGGTTGAATTGAAGCCAGACGGCTAAGCAGCCTTAAATGAGGTGATGTGCCACCTCAGGATGTCTGCCTTATACTATTCTCCTGGGAGTCAAAAACATACCGCTTGAGTTCTCTCTCTCCTCGGATGCACACACCTAACCTTTCGAACATACTAGCTGACGCGTGCCCATGTGGGCCCAGTTCTCTTTCTTGGACAGATTGCCTCCTCTGCAGCCATTTCTGAAGACAGTTGGGGTACTTCCGCTCTGTAGAGGCCATGTAGCATAGTGGTCAGAGTGGACTAGAATCTGGGAGACTCGAGTTCAGATTCTGACTCAGCCATGCAGCTCACTGAGTGGCATTGGACCAGGGCTGTTTCGAAGAGGAGAAGAGCCCTGAAAATGCGTTCGATAAATTTCAAAGGCACAAAAAGTCTTCCGCCCTCATTGCTTTTGAGTTCTTAAGTGGATGTGCGCACTGTGGTTCCCTACTGCAGAGTCTGTTGAAGGTCATGAGAGGGAGGGCTGCCTCAGTGCTTAGTTCTCGTGGCCCTCTCTTACACGCCCAGGGAAATGCTGATTGCCACTTACTTTGGAGCCAGGGAGCCATTTTTCTCCAGGCCAGTTTGGCCAGGGATCCTGGAGGTTTTTTTCCATCATCTTCTGGGTGTGGAACAGCGGTCACTGGGAGTGGGGGGGGGAGAGGTATGTGTGAATTTCCTGCATTGTGTAATTGTGTCCAAAAGGGGTTGGACTAGATGACCCTGGAGGTCCCTTCCAACTCTGTGATTCTAAAGTCAGGTGCAATGCAGGATCCCGCAGTTCATAAAACAAAATAACAACAAAATAACCCTTCAGTTCACTACCTGCTTATTCCTGTAAACAGACAGGCCAAGCAAAAGTATCCAGACTCTAAATGGTGAGGAGAAATGCTGATCGCCACTTTGGGGTCAGGAAGCAATTGTTCTCCAGGCCAGTTTGGCCAGGGATCCTGGAGGTTTTTTTCATCATCTTCTGGGTGTGGAACAGCGGTCACTGGGGGTGTGGGGGGGGGAGGTATGTGTGAATTTCCTGCATTGTGTAATTGTGTCCAAAAGGGGTTGGACTAGATGACCCTGGAGGTCCCTTCCAACTCTGTGATTCTATGATTCTAAAGTCAGGTGCAATGCAGGATCCCACAGTTCATAAAACAAAATAACAAAAAAATAACCCTTCAGTTCTCTACCTTCTTATTCCTGTAAACAGACAGGCCAAGGAAAAGTATCCAGACTCTAAATGGTGAGGAGCAGGGGTCATTTCGTAGAAAAAAGAGGCGCAGGAGCTCATTAGCATAACTTATTAGCATAACTTGTTTGCATATGCCACACCCCCTGCCATCACCGGAAGTGTGTCAGAAGGCAGCACCCACCCCTCAGGCGCCACTGGACTGTTTTGGATTGCTAGCTATTGGGGGTGGGGAACACGCAGATCTGCCCTCACAGAGGAGGGAGAGCTTGCACCTGAAGGGGGGGGGGGCCTCTGCAACTTACCTGGCTGCTTCTTGCTCTTTGTGGCCCGACTGAGGGCTGCTGGGAGCAGGGGGTGGGGCTTGCTGCATGTGCCCATCCCCTGGGCTCCTTACTGCTGGAGCTCCGCTCCTGTGCGCTCCCGCAGGAAATGACCCCTGGTGAGGAGACATAAGGACATAAGAGAAGCCAATGCTGGATCAGGCCAATGGCCCATCCAGTCCAACACTCTGTCACACAGTGGCCAGAAATACCAGGTGTCATCAAGGAGGTCCAGCACTGGGGCTCACTTAGGCAAAAATTGGTGGAGATGGAGGGACAGCAGTTCAACCACAATAATATTCATTATTGTTTTAAAAAAACTGGTGCTGCACAAAGAGGATCCAGGGAGAGAGGGAGTGTGGGTCTCCCACAATGTCTTGTGTGTCTCTGGCTTGTGTGACCCTATTTTGGATTTGGATTGTGCAGGTGTGGGAATTCTTAGGCGAGCATCTCATCGCCTATTCATTTTGTTGCTGTTTCCAGCAACCAGATTGCATTACTCTGTTAAGTGGATGCACTTCTTCCAGTTGCACCCATTTCCAATGCCGGAGGTGTTCCTCGGAGCCCTAATATATGCGTCTATATTTGTCCTGGGTGTAACCAGACTCCAAAAGTGAGAGTTAACTCTTCTTTACTCGTGTGGTGGTGATTTGTTGCGTTGCTTTTTCATGTACCTTCCAAAATCGGAAACCAATCTCAGTCCTTCCCAGAAATAGGCGGGCCGTACCAGTCAAGGGTGTGTGTGTGTGTGTGTGCCTGCCACCTTCAGAGAAGCTCTCTGCAGTCTGAGCAGCCGCAGACTGGGTGGCCATTTAAGCCGAGCGGCTGTCCCTCCGTCTCCGTCATTTTTTGCCTGACTGACCCCGTCCATAGAGAGCTCACACCATTGGAAGTATGCAGGGTGCACATTAGTATTGTTATTTTTAATGGTTTGTTGTTCATTCGCACAGTCGAGTCCGACTCTCCGTGACCCCATGGACCAGATCCCGCCAGGCCTTCCTGTCTTCCACCGTCCTCTGAAGTTTGCTCAATTTCATGTTCGTTGCATCGATGACACTGTCTAACCATCTCATCCTTTGCCATCTCCATCTTCTTTGACCTTCAATCTTTCCCAGCATCAGGGTCTTCTCCAGTGAGTGCTCCCATGGAGCTCCTTTTTAAAGTGAAAGGTGTCTGGGACTTGCTTCTCCGAAAGGGGTTAGTCTACCGTGAAATCTCAAAATGAAATAAATGTAAGGTGCCACTGGATCTCCTCCTTCTCCTCCTCCTCCTCCTCCTTCTCCCTCTCCCAGTTTCACAGAATCCCACCTGGTTGGCATGTTTTGCCCCTTCCAGCCCTGGTTGAAACCTGCAAGGGTGGGACACAGGAAGGACTGAGTGGACTGAGTTGTGTGACACCAGAACAGAAGCTCCTTGGCCAGAAACGTTGGGGCACCATTGACTGGTGGTGGCAGGAAGTGCTGTCGAGTCGCAGTGAGTTTATGGTGACCCGGTAGGGTTTTGGAGGCAAGAGATGGACAGAGGTGGTTTGCTGTGGCCTGCCTTTGTGAACTTCCTTGGGGGTCTCCCATCCAAGTTCTAACCAGGGCCAACCCTGCTTAGCTTCCTAGCTTTGACAAGATCGAGCCAGCCTGAGCCATCCAGCTCAGAGACACCACTGACTACAGTGGGCTTGTCTCACCTGATGCCCCCCAGGGTCATGTCTTACGCTCTTTGATGCAGACAGAAGAAGAGGAGGAGACTGGATCTATACCCCGCCCTTCACTCGGAGTCTCAGACAGGTTTACAGTCCCTTTTCCTTCCCCTCCCCACAACAGACACCCTGTGAGGTAGTTGGGGCTGAGAGTGCTCTTTTGAGGACTGCTCTTGAGAGAACAGCTCTGCGAGAACTATGGCTTGCCCAAGGTCATCCAGCAGCTGCAAGTGGAGTAGTGGGGAATCAAACCCGGTCCTCCCAGATTAGAGTCCACGCTCCTAACCACTACACCAAACTGGCTCTCAAATCCTTGAACTATTTGCTTGCCATGTTCAGTTTGGGAAATCATCTGCGTCTAATCCCATCAACCAGCCTCAGGCTCTTGAGATAAGATGGGCTCTATGTCAGAACAAATCTGTTTGCTGCTGCTGCTGCTGTGGTTATCGGGAGCAGAGTCCTCGGAGCAAAGAGTTGTGTTGCCAAGGGAGGTGTTTAGTCAATCCGAAGGAATCTCGGTGCCTCTGGGTTGTTTCTGATGACAGCTACATTCAGAGTAGCTGAATATCAAATGAAGGGAGCTTTGGCTCTCAGGACTTTATGCTCCCAAATAGAAGAAGAAGAAGAAGAAAAAGAAGAAGAGGAAGAGGAAGAAGAAGAAAAGGAAGAAGAAGAAGAAAAGGAAGAAAGAAGAAGAAGAAGAAGAAGAAGAAGAGGAGAGGGGGAGGGGGGAGGAGGAGGAGGAGGAGGAGGAGATTGGATTTATACTCTGCCCTTCACTCGGAGTCTCAGAGCTGCTTACAAACTCCTTTCCCTTCCCCTCCCTGCAACAGACACCCTGTGAGGTAGGCGGGGCTGGGAGAGCTCTTTCCAGAACTGTCTTTGAGAGAACAGCTCTGACAGAACTTTGGCTTGCCCAAGGTCATCCAGCAGCTGCAAGTGGAGGAGTGGGGAATCAAACCCGGTTCTCCCAGATTAGAGTCCGCGCACTTAACCACTGCACCAAACTGGCTCTCGAAGGTGCTGCTGGAGTCATATCTGGCTCTTCTGACTGCAAACCAACACAGCCACCCTTTGAAAATGAATCCAAGATGGAAAGGACAGAGGGAGTCTTGAGGCTTCCAGAACGGCTCTGTTCAGTCATTTTATAAATGGGGGCACCGTGAGGATTATCCCAATTCGACACGCCTCTGCTCTGGCTGTGTTCAGATGAGCCCCCCCCCACTGCCCAGGCCCCCCGGGGGGGGGGGTTCCTTCCTTCTGCTTTCATCTCCTCCGTCTCTTTTCCCTGGAGTTATCTCCTCTTTTTCGCCCCCAGTGGTCTGAGTTATTTAGGTGCCTCTTTGTGGCCCCCTTGGCTTTATTTGTACACAGTTCTCAGGCAAAGAAAAGTCACTTTTCAGGACTCCAGGAAGAGGCCGGAAACTATGCAGTCCTGAATCCTTCCTTGGAAAGGCTGCAGTGAAACAGAAAACAGATTTACAAAATAAAATAAAGAAATCTGCTGGGATTTGCAGAAGGGAGCAAGGGAGATGTGTGTTTGTTTGTTTTGACCACGTGGTCCTCTGTCCACCTGTGTCTCTGCATCCTAAGGTTTCTTTCTATCTTCCTCTCTCACCTTTTAAGCTTGGGCATCGGACAGAATTCCCCCATCCGCCGTTTTCTTCTAACAGGACACCCCATAAACTGGACTGAGCGGTCACAGTGCATGCGTGCCTCATCCATGCCCGTTGTTTCTGCTAATCTGAGTTGCAGAACAGGCATCTTTTTTTAAAAAAAAACTGGCTTCTCTTTGGGGTCTCCCTTCTTTCTTCCCCCACCCCTCAATCTGTTTGCATAAGCATTCCACCCTGGGCGACGGCAGCCCCTGCAGAGGATGTGTTTGGACAGAGTTCTTTCCATTGGAGAGGTGGTTGGCTTTCCCCTGCTGCGTGTAACTCTTGGCAAGCAGCGGCTGTTTGCTTTCTGCCCTGGGCTGGGCGGAGAAGGCTTGCCTGGAATGCCACCGGGGCCCTCCGCTCCTGCCCCACTGCTGAGCGGACCCCACAGCCCGAAACTGAGGGAGGGGGAGAGAACCGGGAAAGGGAGCTGTTTTTTTGGGGGGGAGGCCTTTCTCCACTGAGCTGGATGCTCAGCGGAGGATTTCCAAGAGCAGCTGAGTAGCTAATGTGATGTCATGGTTAAGAGCAGGGGGTTCCCAGCATGGTGTCTGGGAGGGGAAACACCCGTGCCCACCAACACCTTTCCTGGGCCTGCCAAGTGTTTGGAGGAGGAGGAGGAGGAGGAGGAGGAGGAGGAGATTGGATTTATACCCCACCCTTCACTACCCAAAGGCGTCTCAAAGGAGTGGGTTACAAACTCCTTTCCCTCCTCCTCCCCACAACAGACACCCTGTGGGGTAGGTGGGGCTGAGAGAGCTCCTGAAGGAACTGCCCTTTTTTCAAGGACAGCTCTGACAGAACTGTGGCTTGCCCAAGGTCATCCAGCAGGTGCAAGTGGAGGAGTGGGGAATCAAACCCAGCTCTCCCAGATTAGAGTCTGCGCACTTAACCACGACACCAAACTGGCTCTCTAGAAGAAGAGGAGATTGGGTTTATACCCCGCCCTTCACTCGGAGTCTTCCCTCCCCCTCCCCACAACAGACACCCTGTGAGGTAGGTGGGGCTGAGAGAGCTCTGACAGAAATGGCTCTTTTTCAAGGACAGCTCTTATCAGAGCTATGGCTTGTCCAAGAGCGTCCAGCGGCTGCAAGTGGAGGAGTGGGGAATCAAACCCGGTTCTCCCAGATCAGAGTCCGCACACTTAACCACAACACCAAACTGGCTCTCAGACCAAAGTGGGCCAGGCCAGGTGGGGCTTCTGTTTGGCTCTGCGGATTAAAAGGCACCCTACTGAAGGCATCTTCTGCCTAAGATATTGGAGAGTTATTAGGAGGGTTGTGCGTAACCTCACTCCCCGACACCTTGTTGTTGGCTGCACGTCCTGTTGCAGCCATTCTGCTGTTGTGCCTGCCCAGCCCCCAGTCAGCATTCAGAAGGTGCCGGCAGGCTGAGAAAGTTGGGGGACCCCTGGCTTAGAGTGTGGGAACAGAAAGGCTCAAAGCCCCACCTGCCATTAAATGTGCTGAGCAACATTGGTCCCCACACCTACCTCGCAGGGTTGCTGGGAGAATAAACAGAGGAGGGGACAACCACTTGTGCTGCACTGGAATCCTGAGAGGAAGGGTGGACTGACATTTAAAAATGAAGAAGAAGAAGAGGAGGAGGAAGAGAGGATGATGATGATCGGATTTATACCCCACCCTTCACTACTCGAAGGAGTCTCAGAGCAGCTTACAAACTCCTTTCCCTTCCCCTCCCCACAACAGACACCCTGTGAGGTAGGTGGGGCTGAGAGAGTCCTTGACAGAAACTGCTCTTTTTCAAGAAGAAGAAGAGGGTGGATTTATGCCCCACCCTTCACTACCCAAAGGTGTCTCAGAGCGATTTACAAACTCCTTTCCCTTCCCCTCCCCTCCCCACAACAGACACCCTGTGAAGTAGGTGGGGCTGAGCGAGCTCTGACAGAAATGGCTCTTTTTCAAGAACAGCTCTGACAGAACTTCGGCTTGCCCAAGGTCATCCAGAGGCTGCAAGTGGAGGAGTGGGAATCAAACTCGGTTCTCCCAGGTTAGAGTCCGCGCACTTAACCACGACACCAAACTGGCTCTGAATAGATCTGCTAACTAGCCTGTCCTTCAGGGCTGGAACAAAGTTATCGAGTCCAATGCACCTTTAAGACCAACAAAGTGGCATGCACCACAGAGCACGCACACACAAGCTCACACCTTGAATAAAAACTGTGTTGGTCTTAAAGGTGCCACTCTGGACTCTAACTTGGTTCTGTTGCTTCAGACCAACACGGCTACCCCACCTCGATCTATCTTCAGGGCTGGAGTTACCAAGAGTATAGAAGATTTACCATTAAAGAACAGAATCTTCTCTAGGGATTTATGATTGTTAGCGTTGGTCTTAAGTGGGAAGACAGTCTGCGGCCTAACTTCAGAGGACTCTGCCCCCCCACTCTTTGTTGGTGGTGTGTTCCCGGGATGTAGAGCGAGTTTCGTAGCTGCTTTAAATAACCTCTTTTGCTGCAGAAACATCTGGATTTGTGCTGTCTCCAGATTGGGGGCACACCCTGGTGCAGGGAGGGAGGGAGGGAGGCCACAAAGGTTTCCCGTTTCTGGCTCCTCTGCGTTGCAGACAGTCCCCCTCCCTCTCCCCACAGTGCCTCTTAGAGCGGGTGGGAGCTCAAGCCTCATGGCTGCTTTGGTCCTCCCCTGTGTGCGTATCCCAGCCTGCCATGTATCCCAGCGCTACCAGAAACACCCCACGTGCCCAAAGTGTGCAGCTAGCTTGCATTCACTGCAACGTGCAGCTGAAGGCTATTTTGGGAGGGGCTTGCTTTTCCCCTCTGAGCCTGGCCATGAGCTTTGGCTTAAGACCATGCTGTTTATCTCACTTCTATCTGAGGATGGGGCGCATGGGTATGTGAGGCAGGACCTCTGTAGTGGTGGCTCCCTGATTTGGGAACTCCCCCCCCGTGGTGATGTCCTTTCATTAACCAGCCTCCCTCATGAGGTGGTGGGTCATTCATCATTGGAAGTTTTTTAAAGTATCGATTTGATACCTACTTGTCAGGGATTTATTTATTTGATTTATTTTATTTCTATCCCACCCTCCCGCCGAAGCGCCCCCCCCCCCCGTGGTGATGTCCTTTCATTAACCAGCCTCCCTCATGAGGTGGTGGGTCCTTCATCATTGGAGGTTTGTTAAAGTATCGATTTTATACCTACTTGTCAGGGATATTATAGTTGTAGTTCTTGCGTTGGCAGGGGGTTGGACCGGATGACCTCGGGGGGTCCCTTCCAACTCTGAGAGTAAGCAAATCAATTACAATAATGTTTTAAAACAAAATGTCCTGGTTCTGGGATATGCTTGGTGTTATTGTTTATTTGCGTCTCTTGGGTGTTTTCCCCCCAGTGCTGCGGCTGTTTACTATTTTTCAGAGTTGCGTGTGTGTGTGTGTGTGTGTGTGTGTGTGTGTGATTCTCCTGTGTTGTTGATGTCATTGTTATTCTTTAGCATTTGGGTTATATTTGGGAACTGCTTTGAGGGGGTCCATTAAGCAGAAAAGTTAGGAATGTTGTAATGAACAGAATAAGTACTTGCTGTTGTTCATGTACTGTGGCTTCAAGCTCTCTCCTGCTGGCAGGAATTCCTTCTGCTTTCACTCCCCACCCCCCTTCCAGCTGACATCTGTTGAGAGCGGGCACCGTCTGTCTTCTTCTTTGCTCAAGTATGGCTGACTGTTGGTGGCTAATTATGGGGCGGCCGTCCGGTGTGTGTGGGGAGGGGGAGTAGGGTTGTTCGTGATGCACCTTGGCCTGGACTCGCTCAGCCTCATGTGTCCCACCTGGCAGACAGCTGTGCTGTTCCTTGAAGCCTCCCTCCCTCGCTCTGCCTGGCCGCTTCTGGGTTTCTCTTGGGGAGCCGGACTGGTCATGAGTTCCCTCCTGTGCAAACTGACCTTTGGAGAGGGAGGGGGCTCGGGTTTCCGAAAGGAGCCTCCAGCTCTCCTGGGGCGGCCTCCAGGCCTTTACCAGAGAAGGACTTCCTTCCAGCGCTCCTCGTTGGGTTGGCAAGAGAGTTTGCAGGCCAGAGTGGCTGCTTCAGGTTCCTTTTTGTGGGTGTGCACGCAGCCTGGGATTGTGGGAAGGGTTAAACCCAGTGCTCCCTCCAAGCTGTGGAGTCTTGGGAGCAAAAATTCTACTTTGTGAGCTACTGGTATTAAAGTTGTGAGCGAGCAATTTGGCTACGGCATAAATTAGTTTGCTCTGGAGCACTCCTTCCCGAGCTAAGACAAAGATCTGTGAGCTGGGGGCTCAGAACCTGTGAGCTAGCTCACATTAACTCAGCTTAGAGGGAACACTGGTTAAACCTCCTCACTTTTATGTTATTTTTAAAATTTATGTTATCTGTCATCTGCCTTTCTCACGGGGACTTAAGGTGGATTACACGGAGTAAGTCCATACAGTCAACAAAATGGGGACGTTCAGTAAGCATTGCAGAAATCTGGAACCAAGCAGAGATCTAGAAGAGATAAACCGGAGTGTAGCAGAAGTATTGACATGACACATTGAACAGTACAAAGATGTATTCTGTGTGTATTCTGCACACCTTGGTAGGAGTAGCAAGCGAGAGGCTGAGCTGCCCCTTTGTGTGCCATGCAATACCAACTTCTTCTTGTCCGCCCTGGAGAGGAATTGTGTTTTCTGTTTGCGTCTTCGAGCAGTGGAACTTTTCCTTGAGGGAAACTCCCCCCTTTGGGGGCCCTTCAGCCCAATGTCCAAGCAGGAGACCTCATGCAGAAGGTTTGCTTTTAGGATTTATGACTTGGGGGGGGGGTGATGGGTGGAAGGGGAGAGGCCCAGCCATCAAAGAGGAAGAAGGTACAAGCCCCTTTTTCTGGGGCGTGTCTCAAGAATGTTTCTTTCTTGTGCGGGCAACTTCCATTCCAAATATGGTTGAGCTATTGGCCTTGGAGCGAAGCCAGGAAAGGGGGGGGGATTAGTGCCTTCAGCAGCCCTCCCTGCAGGCTTCTCGCCCCCCCAAGGATGAGATTGGTCTCTGAGTCAGCAGCCTGAGCTTTCCTTCATTCCTCCAACGGCAAAGGCTCTGCTACAGGCTTAGCCAACCACACTGGGCCCCTTAAAGTGCTGTGTGTGTTGTCCAGGCTGGGGGTGGGGGCTCTTCTTGTTATTCCTTCCAAGCAAAAGTGTGTATGTATGTAAGAGAGAAAGAGAGACCTGCCAAGCTCACCCGGATTGCAAGAGCAGTTGTTAAGCCATTTTGTTGTTGTTGTTCAGTCGCACAGTTGAGTCCGACTCTTCGCGACCCCATGGACCAGATCACGCCAGGCCTTCCTGTCTTCCGCCGTCCTCTGAAGATAGCTCAATTTCATGTTCGTTGCATCTATGACACTGTCTCACCATCTCATCCTTTGCCGTCCCCATCTTCTTTGACCTTCAATCTTTCCCAGCATCAGGGCCGTCTTCTCCAGTGAGTGCTCCCTTCTCATTGGGTGGCCAAAGTATTTGAGCTTCAGTTTCATTATCTGGCCTTCCAGGGAACAGTCAGGGTTGATTTCTGTTAGGATTGACTGATTTGTTCTCCTTGCAGTCCAAGGGACTCTCAAGAGTCTTCTCCAGCACCGTAGAATATGGTAAACATTCCAAATTCTGGAGACAGAGGACAGCAAAGGGAAAGGGGAAATGCACGCCCAGGGAAGTGCTGATTGCCACTTTGGGGTCACGAAGCAATCCAGGAGGGTTTTTTGTCATCTTCTGGGTGTGGAGCAACAGTCGCTGCAGGTGTGGAGGGGGAGGTATTTGTGAATGTCCTGCATTGTGCAGGGGGTTGGACTAGATGACCCTGGAGGTCCCTTCCAACTCTATGATTCTGTGAAAAGAGGACTGACAAACGGTGATGTTTTTGTCAGGGGAGTGAAAGGGTCAGTGGAGTTTGGAAAAGTCTCCCACAGGACAGAAAGAGAGTCGTTCTGTGGGAAGGGTTGGGGTGCTGGAGAGCTGGAAAAGCCGAGGGCCGAGAATTACCACCCAAACGCACTTGTGCAAATATTTTAACAAAACACAAGCTTGCAGGTCGCAAAATCCAGCCCTTGGAACCCTGGTGGACGGAGTTCCCCAGATGTGCCATGCGTTACAAACACAGCTATGCCTTGTTGCTGGCCTTCTGGAGGAACTGGCTGGCCCCTGTGTGAGACAGGAGGCTGGACTAGATGGACCCTCACTGGTCTGATCCAGCAGGACTCTTCTGGTGTTCTTATCAGGGGGAGGCCTCGGCCTCTCGGCCCTGTTGTTGGCCTTCCGGAGGCACTGGCTGGCCCCTGTGTGAGACAGGATGCTGGACTAGATGGACCCTCACTGGTCTGATCCAGCAGGGCTCTTCTGATGTTCTCATGAAGGCCTCAGCCTCTCTGCCCTGTTGCTGGCCCTCCAGAGGAACTGGTTGGCCACTGGGTTAGACAGGATACTGGACTAGGTGGACCACTGGTCTGATCCAGCAGGGCTCTTCTTCTGTTCTTATCCATCCTGTGGTTGGCCCTCCAAAGGAATCAATTGGCCATAGTGTGTGATGGGATGTTTGCCTAGATGGACCCTCACTTGTCTGATCCAGCAGGGCTCTTCTGATGTTCTTCTCAGGGGAAGGCCTCGGCCTCTATGCCCTGTCTTTGGGCTCTCCAGAGGAACTGGTTGGCCCTCGTGTGAGACGGGATGCTGGAATGGATGGACCACTGGTCTGACCCAGCAGGGCTCTTCTGATGTTCTTCTCAGGGGAAGGCCTCGGCCTCTATGCCCTGTCTTTGGGCTCTCCAGAGGAACTGGTTGGCCCTCGTGTGAGACGGGATGCTGGAATGGATGGACCACTGGTCTGACCCAGCAGGGCTCTTCTGATGTTCTTCTCAGGGGAAGGCCTCGGCCTCTATGCCCTGTCTTTGGGCTCTCCAGAGGAACTGGTTGGCCCTCGTGTGAGACGGGATGCTGGAATGGATGGACCACTGGTCTGACCCAGCAGGGCTCTTCTAATGCCTTTAAGGAAAATTGAAGTGCAGGCAGTGCTGCGTAGGGTTAGAGAAGGGTTGCTGCAGGATCAGGCCCAACAGGAGCCGTGCTTTTGCAGGCTGCCCCGCCACAGATGTCAGGGAATGGAGCTGGGATGATGGTGGGTAGCAAGCAGGGCTGCCAGCCCAGCTGTTGACTTCTTCATGGGAAGCAAGCATCCTAGGGTGCTGAAGCCATCTGCACAAGCCTTTGGGAAGTTGAGACCCGGCTGGAAAGCATGGTGCTCAGTGCTGGCTCTGGGAACAGGGATTCTCGACACCAGGGGTCGTTTCGCAGAAAAAGAGCTAGGGGAACTCATTAGCATAACTCATTAGCATATGCCACACCCCCTGACATCAGGGGCCCGGCGGTGGACCTGCAAGGCCGGCAGGAGTGCGAGGAAGCCCCGCCAAGGCCCTCCCTGGCCCCAGGCAGGCAGGGGTGGGGAGAGGTGGGGAGGAAGCAACTTACCCTCCCTCTTCTCCTGCCTCCTCCTGGCTGAATGAGGGCTGGAAGCGGGGCGGCCGGAAGCAGGGGGCGGGGCTTCGTCGTGTGCCCCGCCCCCCGTACCTCATCCGGGGGAACTGCGATCCCCCACGTTCCCCCCCCGAAATGACCTCTGCTCGACACACACGCGCACACACACACACACACCGTGTGCATTGGTGGTGCCCACCTGCAAGTTTCAACTTGGTGGGCATTATAGTTCTGCTGCTGGAGGCCCTGGGCAGTGGTGCCCGTGGGGGGAGGGCAGTAGCAGGAGATAGAGGGGGCAGTTCCCCCCCTCCCCGTCCCCTAACCCCAAATCGAACCCCTGTTGTCCACCCCCGTAGTACGCGGGTAAGGGCAGGATGTAAAAACCTGTTATCATTCTGTGCTGCCAATAACCCCCCCAGGGTTTTTCACTCCAGTGGGTCTTCTTGCTGCCTGAACAATGAATGACCCGGGACTTTCCTCCACCTGAGCATTTCCTGCTAATTCCACAGGGTGTGGTTGTGCTGGCGTTCTCTCTGTCCCCGTTTATGCGCGCATGGGTTTGTGCATTTCTAAAGTTTCTGGAGGGGCAGATCCACCAAAGCCTGTGTGTAAACACGGGATAGGCTGTGCCCTTGATGCAAGAATGCAGAGGCTTCCTCTGTTGCAATTTATGGGCTGTACTCAGGGGGGGCGATGCCGTCTTACCCCACTTTCAGGACCTTTCTCTGTTCCTCTTTGGCCAGAGACACGTCCACGAAGACCAAGTGTCATCATGACCTCGGCAGTGTGTGTGTGTTCAGTTAAAATCCTGCATATTTGTAAATGAAATGCGGTGTGCAGGCCCAAAAGATGCCAAGAGTTGATGCCTGAAGGTGGAAATGTGCATTTGGGCTCGCGGGGTTAACAACATAAGAGATGCCAATGTTGGATCAGGCCAAAGGCCCATCCAGTCCAACACTCTGGGTCACACATTGGCCAGAAATACCAGGTGCCATCAGGAGGTCCAGCAGTGGGGCCAGGACACTAGGAGCCCTCCCACTGTTGCCTCCCCCCCAAGCACCAAGATGACAGAGCATCGCTTGCCCCAGAGTTCCTATCTATACCTTGTGGCTAATAGCCACTGATGGACCTCTGCTCCATATGCTTATCTTAATTCCCTTTTGAAGCCGTCCATGCTTGTAGCCGCCGCCATCTCCTGTGGCAGTGAATTCCATGTGTTAATCACTCTTTGGGTGAAGAAGGACTTCCTTTTATCCGTTCTAACCCGACCGCTCAGCCATTTCATGGAGTGCCCATGAGTTCTTGTATTGTGAGAAAGGGAGAAAAGTATCTCTTTCTCTACCTGTTCTTTGTGATGAACTCACCTGCGATGAGTCAACAATCACCTCCTGGCAACTAGGTTAGGGAAGCTTGTAAGGCACACCTTTTGTTTCCCTTCAGGCCATCAAAGCGCCTGAGCCTTTTCCGCTGAGCGTAAGCGTGGGCAGCCAATCTAGAAATATGTTTGGAGGCCAAATCAGCCTAACAGGCTGATTTGCAAGACTAGTTGCAGGTTAGGTGCAATATTCTTCGTATGCTTTGGTGGCCCATGTCTCCCGGAAGACGGAGTGTATCAGTGGCTGCGTGGAACCTGCAAGTTCAGTGGCAGTATTGGGTGCCAGACAACAGAAGGCAGGGTGAGGGCTGTTGTTCTCCTGAGCACACCCCAGTGGCGTTCGGCTGGCTTGTCTTGCAAACAGAATGCTGGACTGGATTGACTCCATCGCCTGATCCAGCAGGGCTGCTCTGGAGTTCTTCATTTTAGCGGTAGCTAAATAGCTGCGGTGGCTCAAGTGGTGAAGACGCTGAACTGCAGGCTGTGGAAGGTCGGTAGTTCAGCAGTTCGAGACCCGGGTGCCGCATGACGGAGTGAGCTCCCGTCTCTAGTTCCAGCTCCTGCCAACCTAGCAGTTCGAAAGCAAGAAATTGCAAGTAGATAAATAGGGACCACTCCGGTGGGAAGGTAACAGCGTTCCGTGCGCCTTGGTGTTGAGTCATGCCGGCCACATGACCACGGAAACGTCTTCGGACAGCGCTGGCTCTTCGGCTTTGAAATGGAGATGAGCACCGCATCCCTAGAGTCGGACTCGACTGGCTTTCGAGCAAGGGAACCTTTACCTTTTTAAAAAGACAAAACATGATTTGGGGCTGTTTCAATAGAAGTATAGTGTCTAGATCACATGAAGTGATGGTGATGGTATTGCTTTACTCTGCTCTGGTGGGACATTACCCTACAGTATTGTGTTCAGTTTTGGTAACCACAGTTTTCGTAACAACGCATATAGACAAGCTGGAACGTGTCCAGAGGAGGGCAATGAAAATGATGAGGGGTCTGGAGACCAAGTCCTATGAGGAAAGGTTGAAGGAGCTGGGTATGTTTAGCCTGGAGAGGAGATGACTGAGAGGTGATAGGATGTCCAACTTCAAGTCCTTGAAGGGTTGTCAGATAGAGGACGGTACAGAGTTGTTTTCTGTTGCCCCAGAAGGTTGGACCAGATCCAACAGGTTGAAATTAAATCAGAAGAGTTTTCAGCTAAACATCAGGAAGAACTTCCTGACAGTTCCTCAGTGGAACAAGCTTCCTCGGGAGGTGGTGGGCTCTCCCTCTTTGGAGGTTTTTTAACAGAGGCTCGATGGCCATCTGACAGCAATGTGGATTCTGTGAATTTAGGCAGACCACGAGAGGGAGGGCGGGAAGGGCTGCATCAGTGCTTAGATCTCGTGGCCCTTTCTTACACATCCAGGGAAATGCTGCTCACCACTTTGGGGTCAGGCAGTGATTTTTCTCCAGACCAGTCTGGACAGGGATCCTGGAGGTTTTTTGTCATCTTCTGAGCATGGAACACTGGGGGTGTGGAGGGGGAGGTATTTGTGAATTTCCTGCCTTGTGCAGGGGGTTGGACTAGATGACCTTGGGGGATCCCTTCCAACTCTAGGATTCTATGATTCTAGGAAGCTCACTGGGATTTCTCCTAAATTGCTGCAGGTCCCCCTCCATAAAACGTTGTAGAGCTTAGCTATGCAGTCAGTAGCACAAACTGGACCAGAAACTTCCAGCACCCTTGGGAGGGGCTGTGGCTCAGTGGAAGGGCCTCCGCTTTGCATGCATAGGGTTCCAGGTTCAGTCCCCGGCATCTCCAGCCAAAAGGACCAGGGTGTCGTTGATGTGAAGAGACTCCTGCCTGAGACCCTGGAGAGCCACTGCCAGTCTGAGTAAAGAGTACTGATTTTGACGGACGAGAGGTCTGATGCGTTATAAGGCAGCTTGACGTGTTCTCGTGTACCCCTATCTGTGGCATCGCTCGCCCAGGCTGCTGCATCTGTGTGGCAGTCTGCGTGTGGCGTGGAGCTTCAGAGATCGCTGGCTTAGGCTGATCTCCATGGAGCCAGCGGCAGGGTTGCCGCCGCTGCTGTTTCTCCTACTGTGTGCCGTCGTCCTCGGTGGAGAAAGTCACAAGATTGCCTGGAGGCCGCCCATCACACCCTTGCTCCAGATTCCTCCACCAAGCTGAGGGCTGGCCAGAATAGTTTCTGCTCCCAAAAATGAAACTGTAATTTTTGCCTAAAAATAAAACCCCAGCAAAGAGGAATCTCATGATTGCTTCAGAGGCCCTCACAGTCAGGCGAGGTGCCAGCCGTGGCGGTGAATCCTCTGCGGCCCACTCGTGGGAGGTCTCGGGATGTCTTGTAGTCTGCGAACCTGGGGCCGCTGTCTAAAACTGGGGCGCAAAACAGCCCGGCCTCTTGACTTCTGACCCCCTTGCACTTCCCCCTGACAGTGTGCGAAGGAAGAAAGAGGCTGGTTGTGATTAAGGAGTGGCTGAAAGAGTGACTCTGTAACACTTGGCTTGTGCCAAGGCCGAACCCTGGAAAGCACACGGCAAAATAAAATAGAAACGGAAGTCTTCAATGAGTAACTGCAAAGAATTACCCACATGTCAGGGGATATGGGTGTGTGTGTTTCAGGATGGGGACACAGACTTCTACCCTAGAATCCCCCCAACCCATTAATCATTCAGTGCACACTCTAATGGTTCTTGTCTAGAAGTGACAATCCCTGTTTTTTGTTTCCTGTCTGTGATAAATCACATTTGCTGTTTTGTCTGTTTATTTGCCCTCTTTGGGTGCCCTCTTAAAATCTGAGTTGCTAGACTTGTCATCCCTCGGAGAGGGTGGGCGCATCTTGTCTTGAGTCCGCATCCGTGTGTGTGTGTGTGCTCGCGCGCACCAGCACCAAGGCCCTGTGGCAGGCAGACTGCCATTTCACAGCGCGGCTCATTTGCAACTGTTGATAAGCGGCGACGAAGTGGGACAATGGTGTTTGCTAGCTTATCTTTAACCTCAAGAGCAAACAGCTTCTCGGCTATTAAAACGGAGCAGAGCCGGCTGTTGCAGAGGAAGAGACTACGGTGCACAGCGGACAGAGTGCGCCTGCAGTTGCCGGGACGGTTGTAATCTCGACACCTTTTCCCCATTGTGGTTCGCATTTCGGGTTATTCTGTGGCCCTTGTGGGACCCTAAAGTGTCGCTGGCCCTGACGTGGATGGTTCAGGCTCGCCCTCTCTCCTTAGACCTCGGAAGCTAAGCAGGGTCTGCCCTGGGTCGTATTTGGACGGGAGGCCGCCAAGGAATACCAGAACTGCCACCCAGAGGCAGGCAATGGCAGACCACCCTTGTTCGCCTCTTGCCTTGACCTGGATGGCCCAGGCCAGCCTGATCGCTTCTGATCTCAGAAGCTAAGCGGGGTTGGCCCTGGTGGCTAGTCCTTGGGTGGGAGGCCACCAGGGTTCCCAAGTACGTACCTTAATTCGGCGGGGGATGTATAGTTCTTCGCGGGACCATTCCCGCGGGGAAAACACAGGCGCTGCACTATTCCGTCGCCCAGACGTGACGTAGGCACGTAGCCGGGCGACGCTCATTGCTAGAGGCTGAAAACTCGATGGTACCATTGAGTTTCCAGTCCCATTACCAGAGCGTCGCCCAGCTACGT
>NW_015169853.1:141255-146801 GCF_001447785.1 Gekko japonicus | reverse complement strand
CGGCGGCGGTGGCCAGGACCGTTGGGGGCGGGGTGCGTGGCCTTATGACACACTTCCGGTGGTGTCAGGGGGTGTAACCTTATGACACACTTCCGGTGATGTCAGGGGGTGTGGCATATGCTAATGAGTTATGCTAATGAGTTCCCCTAGCTCTTTTTCTACGAAACGACCCCTGAATGGTCCCATTTGGGGGGGGATCCTCCTGGTGGCCAGCCATGGCGTATCATTGGACATCATCCTGATGTTTATTTTCCTGCAGCAGTTTATATTGCCGGTTTCTGTGCTCTGTTACTCGCCCTGCGGCTGCAGAGATGAGACGAGATAAGTAAGTCAAATGCATCGGGCGAACGGGAGAGTCCAAAGATCGCTGGTTGCTGCCAAGTCTGGGGTGTAGAGCCCTGTGGGGCCGCCCTAATTACAAAAAAGGGTTAGGGTTAGGTCTGGGGGTCTTAGTCCTCCTCCGGGTCACCTCTCCTTCCCCCGCGTCCTGCTGCCCATCTCCTAAGTTCACATTACCCCCAACTGGGCACTGAAAGTGGGAACCGGCATAGCTGAGAGAAAGGGGAGGACTCCCTCCCCCTTGTTCACATGTCCCCTTTATGCTGTGAATCAATAGATTTCCCCCCCCCCTTCCACCCTGTACATAGGATGGGGGCAGACCTGTCTTTCAAGACCCTCTCCTGCAGCCGTTAAGGAGGAGGAGTTGTTGTTCATACCCCGCCCTTCACTACCTGAAGGCGTCTCAGAGCAGCTTACAATCTCCTTTCCCTTCCCCTCCCCATGTGAGGTAGGTGGGGCCAAGAGAGCTCTTTCGAGGACTGCCCTTGAGAGAACAGCCCTGAGAGAATTTGTGACTGACCCAAGGTCACACCAGCAGCTGCAAGTGGATGAGTGGGGAATCAAACCCGGCTCTTCCAGAGTCCGCGTTCCTAAGCACTACACCAAACTGGCTCTCAGTAGTGAAACTGGGTGCCCTGCCCCCCCTTCCTCTTTGCGCAGCCGAACTAGAAGTCTCCTCTCCCACAAAGGAAAATAATAAGAAAGGAATCCCACCAAGACTGGCTAACTGGAGGGGTTCACTTTGTGCCCGTTCCAGGTCCCTTGGCCTGCATCTGACCATCTTGTTCTGCTTTGATCTGTTTGCAGCCCAATTCATGACAGCTGCCGTTACCTTGCTTGTTTGCCTTCGACCCTGGGGGCTGGCTGCCCGTCAGCAAACCCCTGCTTGCCCACTTAGACGCTGCCCAAGGGTGCCGAGTCTTTCGTGTGCCCATCACTTAGGCTGGCCCTGCATGAGCTCTGCTGCTCTGACTTGAGTTCCAAGGAGCCGGCTGGCGTGATCATGAGGCCCGAGGCCCTGGTGTGAATGTGAAGTGAAGGGCAGGCCCTGAAAGACCTTCAGCCTGTCCTGGGTTTTTCTGCCTGCTCTTAAGAGATATTCCTGTGATTTACATCATCAACAACGGGTGCTCAGCAAAGAGCCCCAAATTGCAAGTTGTCCATCATTTTTAATTAAATGTCTTCAGGTTTCTCCTTGGTTTTTAAATGAACTTCTCTGCCTTACGGTTGCAGCACATGGCATAGGGGCATTGCTTAGATGCTGTACATTAACCCTCCCAAACCTGCATCTCTCATTCCAATCCTTAGACACTGTACATTAACCCTCCCAAACCTGCATCTCTAAGATTTCCCCAAACTTTCAGACGCGCCAACCTGATGGCGAAAACTTCAGCAGGGACAGTGTAGCCACTTAAAAACAAAAAGAGGTGCCTCTTTCAGAACCAGGCCAAGCGGCTAGTCCTTAACAGGAAGCGTAAGAGTTTGCTTCCAGTGCCAAATTATCCCCTCACCAAACCCCTTTGAAACTTGTGTTTGCTACAGGTTTCTCCAGCGGTTGCCTGCTTCAGAACCACCCCGTGCCCAGTTGTGTTGCTGGTGTTGTAACATTTGTAAATGAGCCGGTGCTTAGGTTTTTGCTCTCAGCTGGGATAGTGGGGGGAGGCCTGTTGGAGTTCCCCCCCCACTGTTTCTTTGGGGACATTTTCGTTCTGGTATGGAGGGTGCGCATGCATTGGAGTGAGCTGTGGTGAGTGACAGGCTCCCGTTCCCTCGTTCTCTGCCAAAAGAGAGAATGTGTGCTTCTCCCGCTTGTGCAAAAGGGAGGGGGAGGCGGCCTTCTCCAATTCCTTGTTCTGGAACTTGACAAGTGACCAGATCTCACATGTACACCAACCTTGCCCATCCAAGAGGTGTCGACTGGATATCATAACAACCCACATTTCTGTAATGCTTTCGAATGCTCCACCATGCATTTTCTCGTTATAATCCCCACAGCAACCTTGTAAGGTAGGCCAGCATCATCACCGCCTATTCTGCAGGTGGAAGGCTGAGAGAAAGCGGAGGGCCAAAGGCCATCTGGCGAGTTTGTGGCAGAGAGGAGAATTTAACTGGGGACTTCCTGGTTCCTAGCTCAGTTTCTCTGTGCCTAAGCCAGCTGCCTCTTCCTTCATCCCATAAGAGGGTTTGGGAGGTGCCACACCAAGGAGGGTGGGAAGTGGTGGTGGTGACCGATGGAGGAGATGGTTCCGGAGGGGGAGCCCTGTTGGTCTGCAGTAGAACAGTTATATCCAGGGGTCATTTCCTGCAGGAGCACCCAGGAGCGGAGCTCCGGCAGTAAAGCGCCCAGGGGGCGGGCACATGCAACAAGCCCCACCCCCTTCTCCCAGCAGCCCTCAGTCAGAGCAAGAAGCAGCCAGGTGAGTTGCAGAGCTCTCCCCGGTCCAAAAGAGTCCAGTGGCACCTTTAAGACCAAGTTTTATTCAGGTACAAGCTCTCCCTCCTCCGTGAGGGCAGATCCGCACGTTCCTCCTGCCCCCCCCCCAACAGCTAGCAATCCAAAACAGTCCAGTGGAGCCTGAGCGGTGGGTGTTGCCTTCTGACACACGTCCGGTGATGTCAGGGGGTGTGGCATATGCAAATAAGTTACACTAATGAGTTGTGCTAATGAGCTCCTGCACCTCTTTTTCTACGAAATGACCCCTGGTTGTATTAGAGTCCAGTAGCACCTTAGAGACCAACCACAGTTCTAGGGTAAGATCAAAGTCCAGGGACACCTTTCAGATCCACAAAGGTTAATTCTGGGTATGAGCTTTTGTGTGCAGGCACACTTCTTCGGATACGGTGAAATGGAAGTTACCCGTCCATACATATAGCTAGAGGGTGAGCAGTAAATTAGCATACAGCATAATGAAGATGTTTAACAGATTCAAGGACCGAACAGGAACAGCAAATTTAGTTTATATGGTTATCATTGATTTGGGTTTAATGGGGGGGGGCAGAGTGAAGGAAATAAATATGTCCAAACTGGAGGTGTATCCTTAGTTGTGGCACACTGAGAGTCATTAATGGAGACCAGCAAGAGTTCTAGGGCAGGAGTGGCCAGACTGTGGCTCTTTCGCACATATTGTGCAGCTCCTGGCAGGGCGGCTGGGAAAGCTCAATATCACTAAAGGTAAAGGTAAAGGTTCCCTTGCTCAAAAGCCAGTCAAGTCCGACTCTAGGGTTGCAGTGCTCATCCCCGTTTCAAAGCCGAAGAGCCAGCGCTGTCCGAAGACGTTTCCGTGGTCCTGTGGCCGGCATGACTAAACACCAAGGCGCACGGAACACTTTTACCTTCCCACTGAAGTGGTACCTATTTATCTACGTGCAATTTCTTGCTTTCGAACTGCTAGGTGGCCGCAGGGGTCACTTTGTAGAAAAAGAGGTGCAGGAGCTCGTTAGCATAACTTATTTGCATATGCCACGCTCCCTGACATCACTGGAAGTGTGTCAGAAGGCAACACCCACCGCTCAGGCTCCACTGGACTGTTTTGGGTTGCTCGCTATTGGGGGGGGGGGCGTGCAGATCTGCCCTCGCAGGGGAGGGAGAGCTTGTACCTGAATAAAACTTGGTCTTAAAGGTGCCACTGGACTGTTTTGGGCCGGCGGGGGGCTCTGCAACTGACCTGGCTGCTTCTTGCTCTGACTGAGGGCCGCTGGGAGCAGGGGGCGGGGCTTGTTGCATGTGCCCGCCCCCCGGGCTCTTTACTGCTGGAGCTCCGCTCCTGTGCGCTCCTGCAGGAAATGACCCCTGATCACTAGCAAACAAATATCATTGGACAAATAAATATCGTTATCAATATCTGCCTTTACCCCCTTTTGTTATTATTTTTGGGCAGTCTCGTTCAATGTTAATAAAAAGGAAATTTGCGTATTTTCCAAATGAAAACGTGTAATATTTGTTCATGGCTTGCGGCTCTCAAACATCTGACGTTTAGTCTGTGTGGCTGTGACGTTAAGCAGGTTCGGCCACCCCTGTTCTAGGGTAATCCAGGTGGGCAGCCGTGTTGCTCCGAAGTGGCAGAGCAGTTATTTTATTTATTTAAATTTATTTAAATTTATAACCCGCCCTCCCCGCGAACGGGCTCAGGGCGGCGTACAGATGGGGCCAATGTCCAATACATAAAACATTAAAACTGCATTTTAAAAACATTCAATATAACATAGGTGCTCTCCACAATAACTAACAAGGGAACAGATGATGTCATCAGGATGGTATCCTTAGTGGCCACAGCTCGACGCAGTACCACCATTTTAGCGCTCACGACTAGTTGGTAATAAAGGGCTAGGACAGATGGTAATAGTCGTAGACAGATGGTAACAGTGGTGGCGGCTCCTACTCAAATGCCTGGCGGAAGAGGCTCCGTCTTGCAGGCCCTGCGGAACTGTGCAAGGCCCTGCAGTTAGAGTCCAGTCAGGCACCTTTAAGACCAACAGAGTTTTATTCAAGGTGCGAGCTTTTGTGTGCAAGTGCGCTTCTTCAGATACTGAGTTCTAGGGGGTCAGCCTTCGAGAGTCAACGCTCCCTTGGTTAGACACAGTGGATGGAGAAGGGGTGTGTGTGTCCTCTCTGCCCTCTAAGCTGCTCAGCTGTGGGGTCTTGTGAGCAGAAATTCTACTGTGTGAGCTGCTGGCATTAAAGTTGTGAGCGAGTGATTTGACTATTGCATAAATTAGTTTGCTCTGGAGCCATCCTTCCTGAGCGAAGACAAAAAAAGTGTGTGAGCCGGAGGCTAAAAAACTGAGAGCTAGCTCACACTCACTCGGCTTAGAGGAAACATTGGCGCGTGTAGAACTATGCCGGGGAAGGGGAGGGGAAGCAGGAAGAAGGGGCTTGCAGAGACAGTGCACTGGGCCCCGGCACAAGCTCTTCAGCAACACACACACCCCTTCCTCCCCATCCAAGCTTTCTCCTGTCCAGCCATAGCGTCACGCCAGATTGATTTTTTAGAAACACACACGTTGCACTTTACCCGTTCTGCTTGTTTTTTTCCTGGTAAAAAAGTCACTCCTGGCAGCCGGCCGGCGGGAAGGGAAGAGAAGAGGCCGAGTGACCGGCAGCCGCTGCCTCTGGGTTGAGCAATCCTGCAGCTGTGGAGCCAGTGGGGGGGGGAGGAGGGGGGAATCAGACATATTCTGCTTTCAAGTGACTTCTGTTTGTTTTTTAA
>NW_015169853.1:139513-140710 GCF_001447785.1 Gekko japonicus | reverse complement strand
GGGGGGGGGGGAGTCTGTGATGCCTGCCATCTTCAGGCAGGTCATGCAGTAGGTCGGATGAGGGAGGGGGCATTGTCATGTCCTGGGATGGGGTGGGGGCAGTGCCCCCTCTAAGCTGTGGGGTCCTGTGAGCAAAAATTCTCCTTTGTGAGCCTCTGGCATTAAAGCTGTGAGCAAGTGATTTGGCTCCTGCATGAATTAGTTTGCTCTGGAGCCCTACTTTCTCAGCGAAGGCAGAAATGTGTGAGCCAGAGGCTAAAAAACTGTGAGCTAGCTCACACTAAACTCAGCTTAGAGGGAACACTGGTGGTGATGGGGCCGTCTGGATGGGCCCGTTCTCCTCCCTCTCTGCTTGGCATATGGTTCCTTCTGCCACCTTTTCCTTCCGTTCCTTTGCGGTCCGGATCCCGAGCTGGGTTCTGGTTGGTGGTCAGACGTCTGAGCCAAGCCCGTGAAGCCGGCCCGCTCGATTCTCCTGCTGGCTGTGAAAAGCTCTGCCTGCCGGTCGACTCTACTATCCCCGAGCTCTTAGGAAGCTGAGCTCTAAAATATGTCGGACAGACTTTGCCAGAGGTCATAAGAACATAAGAACATAAGAGACGCCAATGTTGGATCAGGCCAAAGGCCCATCCAGTCCAACACTCTGAATCAACCAGTGGCCAGAAATACCAGTGCCATCAGGAGGTCCACCAGTGGGGCCAGGACACCAGGAGCCCTCCCAGTGTTGCCTCCCCCCCAAGCACCAAGAAGACAAGAGCATCACTTGCCCCAGAGTCCCTATCTATACCTTGTGGCTAATAGCCACTGATGGACCTCTGCTCCATATGCTTATCTAATTCGGTCGGTCGGCTCACAAAGTGAAGTCCCCCAAAAGAGTCCCCCACGGGGCCCCGCCACCTCCGCCTTTGCGCACAGTTCTCTGCAGCAGGCCATCCGGAGAATCTGCAGCTCTGGATGTAGTCAAGCCGCCTGATGGATGCACGACAGGTCTTTGCAAACAAGACGCCTCCGGACAGCTGCTTCCCTGCTGAAAGTGTGGGAAAGTGCCGGAGCAGGTGCCTTCAGGGGGGGGCGGCGCATCTTTTCTGGGCCGTCCTGCGCTTCTGTCTGGGCAGGGCCGAGGTGGGGAGGGAGCCGAGGAGGGTGGGCTTGCCCGGCACCTGGGCCTGATCTTTGCAGGCAAGAGTCACATCTTGG
>NW_015169853.1:125862-139383 GCF_001447785.1 Gekko japonicus | reverse complement strand
TCGAAAAAGGCTCCCTGCAAATACTGCGAGGGGGATGACCGTGCAGAAGCATTCTCTTTGCTGCGTCATTTTTTTTTTTGAGAAAGTTTTTAGGCAGAGTAACAGCCCAAACTGGACCTCCCCGCATCCCTGCACTCTACCACCTCAGTCTCCAGCATGTAGGTGAATCGGGCCTTTGTCTGTCCAGGGATGGCCCTTTGCCGATATTATTATTTGGTGTCGTGGTTAAGTGTGTGGAGCTGGGGTGGCTCAAGTGGTTAAGACGCTGAACTGCAGGCTGTGGAAGGTCAGTAGTTCAGCAGTTTGAGACCCGAGTGTGCCGCATGACGGAGTGAGCTCCTGTCTCTGGTTCCAGCTCCTGCCAACCTAGCAGTTTGAAAGCAAGAAATTGCAAGTAGATGAATAGGTACCACTTTAGTGGGAAGGTAACAGCGTTCCGTGCGCCTTGGCGTTTAGTCATGCCGGCCACATGGCCACGGAAACGTCTTCGGACAGCATTGGCTCTTCGGCTTTGAAACGGAGATGAGCACTGCAACCCTAGAGTCGGATTCGACTGGCTTTCGAGCAAGGGAACCTTTTAAGTGTGTGGACTCTCAAAACTACAATAGAAGTCACGTTGGATAGCAACAAATATATAAGTGTGGTACAGAAATATATAGAATCACCACCTAATGGATGCAGTAACAAACAACCTGAATTATTTGTCGTAACACCCCACACAAGATGTTTTTACGGGAAAAGGGTTCCCGCCGGTATTAGAATACTTATCACAACAGCAATTCCTTTCCTCTGAGTGGTCCCAATTACGTATATGAATTTGAAGTTCTGTTCAGTTAATATTCTTATTAAGTTTCTCTTTTTATTATCTATGCACGCAGGTTAATCAGTTAAATACATTTGAATTGTCATATGTTCTATATAAATCTAAGATACTAAGAAACCTGTAGCAACGTTGCAATGTTTACAGTTGCTTTTGGAAATCACATACTTGAGTAGATATTCATATTACTTTGTATTGCAGAAGTTAAGTTTTCGCTTAAATGTTTTGTTTTCCTCTCAATCAATTTGCCCAAATAGGGCAAATTTGACACCGGCCGATAGTTGGTCAATTCGGTCGGGTCTAAGGTTGACTTTTTAAAGAGAGGGCGGACCATTGCTTCCTTAAGTGCTTCAGGGAACCGTCCCTCCATGAGGGACTTGTTGATAATCTCCCGTACAGCACCTCGAAACCCCTCGTGGCCCGCCTTAATGAGCCAGGAAGGGCACGGATCTAAGGAGCATGTGGTTGGGCGCACAGTCACAAGCGAAAAGGGTTCCCGCTGGTATTAGAATACTTATCACAACAGCAGTTCCTTTCCTCTGAGTGGTCCCAATTACGTATATGAATTTGAAGTTCTGTTCAGTTAATATTCTTATTAAGTTTCTCTTTTTATTATCTATGCACGCAGGTTAATCAGTTAAATACATTTGAATTGTCATATGTTCTATATAAATCTAAGATACTAAGAAACCTGTAGCAACGTTGCAATGTTTACAGTTGCTTTTGGAAATCACATACTTGAGTAGATATTCATATTACTTTGTATTGCAGAAGTTAAGTTTTCGCTTAAATGTTTTGTTTTGGATGAGCATTTCTAAAAATTCAAACTACTTATTTGTATTTGAGCAACTTAAATAAAACAGAATTTGTTTTTTAAATGTGCGCAGACTCTAATCTGGGAGAACTGGGTTTGATTCCCCACGCCTCCACTTGCACTTGCTGGATGACCTTGGGCAAGCCATACTTCTGAGAAGAGCTGTCCTTGAAAAAGAGCAGTTTCTGTCAGAGCTCTCAGTCCCACCTGCCTCACAGGGTGTCTGTCGTGGGGAGGGGAAGGGAAAGGAATTTGTAAGCCACTCTGAGACTCCTTCAGGTAGTGAAGGGCAAGGGGTATAAATCCAATCTGATTGGTGCAGTGCCAGTTTGGTGTAGCAATTAAGTGCGCGGACTCTAATCTGGGAGAACCGGGTTTGATTCCCCACTCCTCCACTTGCACCTGCTGGATGACCTTGGACAAGCCATAGTTCTGTCAGAGCTGTCCTTGAAAAAGAACCGTTTCTGTCAGAGCTCTCTCAGCCCCGCCTACCTCACAGGGGGTGTCTGTTGTGGGGAGGGGAAGGGAAAGGAGTTTGTAAGCCACTCTGAGACTCCTTCGGGTAGTGAAGGGCAGGGTATAAATCCAATCTCCTCCTCCTCCTCCTCCTTCATTTCTGTCCCAAATTTCTCTCCAGTACGGGACACAAAGAGGCTTACACCCTTCTCCTCTCCTCTGTCGTATCCTCACAACAACCCTGTGGGGTAGGCTAGGCTGAGAGTGTGGGACTGGCCCAAGGTTGCCCAGCAAGCTTCTATGGCACAAGTGAGGGTTTGAACCTGGGTCTTCCGGATCCTAGTCCAGCGCTCTGGCCCCCACACGACACTGGCTTTCGCCCGGCTGCTCACCCATAATCCTGAAGACTGAGAGCCAGGCTGGTGTCGGGTTAAGAGTGTTGAGCTAGTACCTGGGAGACCCAGGTTCGAATCCCCACTTGTACCACGGAAGCTCACTGGACGACCTTGGGCCTCTCGCGCTCTCTCAGCCGAGCTTACCTCACAGGGTTGTTGTGAGGATAAAGTGTAGGAGAGGACAATGATGTAAGCCGCCTCGGGACCCCGGGGGGAGAAAGGCAGTGTATAAATGAATTAGTGGAATTAAAATTAATTCATTAAGACCAGTGTTCCCTCTAAGCTGAGTGAATGTGAGCTAGCTCACCGTTTTTTAGCCTCCAGCTCACAGATTTTTTTTCTTAGCTCAGGACGGATGGCTCCAGAGCAAACTAATTGATGCAGCAGCCAAACCGCTCACTCACAGCTTTAATGCCAGTAGCTCACAAAGTAGAGTTTTTTCTCACAAGACTCCACAGCTTAGAGGGAGCATTGATTAAGACCATCCTTTGGAGCCTCTCCTAGGCCTGGGCTGAATGGGACACTTTAATATCCCCCCCCCCTTCTGATTTTTTAAAAGGAAACATTTTTCTGTATCTGTGACTCAGTGGTTCTGCACATGTGAGGAACCAGGTTCAGTCTCTGGTATCACCAATTAAAGGCTCTCCGGTAGCAGGTGTGGCTTTCTTTCCTTTCCGTGTTGGAGACCCCAGAGGGTTGTTGCCTGACGGGCTCGGGGGTGGGAATAGCTGGTTCTTGACCCATTCAACAATTTGAGCCAGAAACAAAGAGCCAGCATCCAACTCGGAGCCCTCAAAAGCAGGCAGAAGCCCAGCTGTGGCCCTCAGACTGAAAAATGGGCCACCACGGAGAAGGCCGTGCTGAGCTAGATGGAAAGACTGACTCGGTAAAAGATCGTTTCAGATGTTCGCGGACATCGCAAGCAGCTGGAGGGGTGGGGGCAAAAGAGGAGCGTTCCAGCCTCTGCAAATGTTTTGT
Organism: Gekko japonicus; assembly: GCF_001447785.1. Taxonomy (NCBI): domain Eukaryota; kingdom Metazoa; phylum Chordata; class Lepidosauria; order Squamata; family Gekkonidae; genus Gekko; species Gekko japonicus. Next base: position 135,920 of record NW_015169853.1, on the reverse strand, counting down.
CTCTCGCTGCTATATTTATACAAAAGGCACACAAAAATATCCAGGGACAGTTGAAACCAGAAGCTGCAGGACTAGAATGCATTAGCGAGGGTGATGCTGTGTTTCGTAACCTAAATAAGGAGCTTTGGGGTGCTGTCTTTGCCAAGAGCATTTTGCGTCTCCCCCCCTCCCCCACATGTTTCAGCAGTTGCAGATTCTCTGTTGTTCACGTCCTCCGCAGGGCAGCTGTCTGAATGCGTTCTTAGCATTCCTGTTATCTCTTTGGCTTTTGCCTTGTGGTTTGGTTCTTCCTGCAGACTGTATACTGAGGAGTGTGCATTGTCTCTCCGTCCCTCCAGAATCCCGTGTTTCCAGCGAAGAGGGTTCTTGGTTGCAAAAAGGCCTGTCCCAGTAAATTTGATGTTCCTTACGGTGCCGTCAGGTTCTCTCGTTCTTGTCACATCTGTGGTGTGCTTTTCTCGAGTTGTGCCAGCCAACCCAGAGAGGGCCTTGACCCTAGATAGCCCTTGGCTGTGCGGACTTGGCTTTTGCTCAGGTTTTGTAACCGTCTTTTCCTTCACTTGGAGCCATCCAGAGGAAAACATCTGTGGTTTCTCTGCTCTCTGCCAACCTGCCGGGTGGTTAGCCACGGCTGATCTGTGTGTGACCCAGGAAAATGATAGCTTGTTCAGGCCTCCTGGCAGGCCGTTGCCTTCACCCCTGAGCATACACACCCCCTCCCCAAGTTCCTGCAGAGCGGAATGGAAAAACATAAAGGCAAGGAACCTGGAAAAATCCAGGCAAGAGTTTGTTCCCCTTCTAGAATCTCTTTTTCCTTGTCACGTTGTGGCTGAACCCCTGGGCCTACATCTGCACCAGAGTTGACTGCGCCCCAGCTCAGTTTAATTTTTTGTAGCTGCCAGGGAAGTGAAATAGCAATAATGTACAGACTATTCTAGAGAATGCACAGAGTGCCTTCACCAGCCCCATACTCTGAGCTCCGTATCCATGCGTGTAGTGGTTAAAGTGTCGGATCGGCACTGGTGAGACCCAAGTTCAAAATCCCTACTGTGCAGTGAAGCTCCATAGGCCAGTTGCTCTCTTTCAGCCTCGCCTACCTCACAGGATCGTTGTAAGATTAAAAGGTTGCAAGAGGGGGCCACGTAAGAGACCCTGGGCTCTTTGAAGGACAGGCGGGACTTAGATGTCGCCCTTTTCCGGATTGGCTGGAGCGGCAGGGTTGTCGTGGTTTGGAAGTTCAAGGCACATTTGGACGTCCAGTGGCCGAGAGTTCCAAGGGCGGCACAGAGTCCCGCGAGCCATGCGTCTGGCTGGTCTTTCAGCTCAGGCAGAGTGAGTTTATGCTCATGCTTGACAGAGAAGAGTCGGTCTCCAGCCTCCGAATCGCTCTGCAGGGGCGGCCACACCAGCGGCTGCGATTCTCTGGCAGCTTCTCTGGGAGGTCTTAGTCTAAACTGGGCTTCAAGTCCTTCTCTCTGTCCTCCTGAGTCTTCTTGCTTCTGACACGGTAGAGTCTGTCTGGCCAGCGGCAGCATCCGGGAACTGGCCTGTGTTGATCCGCTTTCTCTGTGTTCCTTTCCCCAGCCTGCCTCTTCCGGTTCAATGGCCTCTCCTTAGTGTATCTTCTCTACCTCCTGCTCCTGCCGTGGTTCCTGGGTCCTACGGAAGACACCATTAAAGGTAAGAGCCCTGCACTGGTCCAGCTTTATCCACCTGGGTAGGAGCGAGGTGGCTGCCGTTCCCAACTTTGGGCAGCCCAAGATTTGTAACTGGCTCAATTCTGCAAATCGTCATAGAGTCGGAAGGGGCCTCGGAGTCCAGTCCCCCGCTCAGCGTGGTGGGGGTAGAAAGTTGCAGCTGAGATACGGTGAGCCCGTAATGTTTTCCAGGCAAGAGACATTCCGGGGTGGCTGGCCGTCGCCTGCCTCTGCGTAGCAACCCTGGACTTCCTTGGTGGTCTCCCATCCAAGTACCAAGCGGGGCTGACCTGCTTAGCTCCCGATAATCTGATGAGATCAGGCTAGCCGCGGCTGTCCAAGCCAGGGCTCATCGCAAGAGGTCTAACGCAAGAGCATGCCAACTGACAGCGGTTTTCAGACTCCGCTTGAAGACCTTCAGTGAGGGAGAGTGCCCCCCTCCACACTGGTAACTGGCTCCATTGTCGGATTCTCATCCCTGCAGGGAACATAAGAGAAGCCAGTGTTGGATCAGGCCAGTGGCCCGTCCAGTTCAACACTCTGTGTCACACAGTGGCCAAAAATACCAGGTGCCATCAGGAGGTCCAGCAGTGGGGCCAGGACACCAGAAGCCCTCCCACTGTTGACCCCCCCCCCAAGCACCCAGAATACAGAGCACCCCTTGCCCCAGACCGAGAGTTCCTCTCTATACCTTGTGGCTAATAGCCACTGATGGATTTCTGCTCCAGATGTTTAGCCAATTCCCTCTTGAAGCCGTCCATGCTTGTAGCCGCGCGCCACCTCCTGTGATAGTAAATTCCATGTGTTAGTCACTCTTTGGGTGAAGAAGGACTTCCTTTTGTATGTTCTAACCCGACTGCTCAGCAATTTCATTGAGTTTTAATTCCATATTTATGAATATGACTAGGAAGACTTGGAATAAGGACTAGACAGTCGGGAGAGATGAAGTCTCAAAGATGTAGGCCTGGGAGCAGAACATGCAGTTGCAAGCATCAGAAGATGCACCACGAGCTGTCCCACCCGCCCCCATTCCTAAGCATTCCGGAGAAACTCCTTCTCAGCTTGCTTGCGCATTAGACCTAGAAACCTGTCCTCTGTGGGGGTTTTTAATGCCCGTTGCCCGGTTATAAGGTCAAGGGCACATAGTAGCTGCTGAAGTACCAGTGAGAGACCTGCGGCCTTGGAACCCTTGGCCGAGAGTTTATGGTCTGCCACAGTCTGTGTTGTTCTGTCTCTGTGGCCTCCGACCAGTGCTGGGCACCAGACGTGGCAGAGGAAATTGCAGGAGAAGCCAGAGAACGACTGGGGGGGGGGAGCAGAGCTCTAAAATTCCCTTTGCCTCCCCCCAGCTTCCTTCTCCTCCCCCCCCCCGTGTGCCACCTGTGGAGCTTCGTTTCACGTTCTTCCTTTCTGTCGCCCTCCTTGCATGGGTTGGCGTGGGTTTCCTTCCTGGAACACTCCCCCCAAAGGCTTCTGTGCCGCGTGCCCCGCTTGGTGTGCCCGGCCCTTCCTGGCAGGCTCCTGGCTGCATGCCACAGCTGCCTCCTGTCTCTGATAGGAGACGCAATGAGCCTTTCCTGTTGTGAATGGTGGGGGCATTTTGCCCTGCCCTTCCCCCTGGAGGCTGGAGCCAGGAGCAGTGTTCCCTCTAAGCTGAGTTAGTGTGAGCTAGCTCACAGTTTTTTAGCCTCCAGCTCACACACTTTTGCCTTGGCTCAGGAAGGAGGGGCTCCAGAGCAAACTAATTTATGCAGTAGCCAAATTGCTCGCTCACAACTTTAATGCCAGGAGCTCACCAAGTAGGATTTTTGCTTACAGGGCTCCACATCTTAGAGGGAACATTGGCCAGGAGTTCAAGGGATTTTGTCCTTCTGACGCCTGGAAGGGAAGGGAATTTTACACACACACACACACACACACGCTGATGCCTGGAAGTCTTGACCCAGAAAGAAGCCAGCATTCACTAGAGATGCTTTGCTCCACTTCTGCCAGAACCTCACTTTCCACCTCGTTTTGAATCCCGAGGTTCACTTTTTTCTGCCCCAAAGAACCTTTTCTTTTAAAACCTTGCAAAGTAGATGAAACATGGGCTGGTTCTTTCCTGGGAAAATGTGGCGAGACCAGGAGAAAGGGGGACCTGAGAACAGATTCACTTTTGCCAGCACACCACAATGGAGAAGGCCAAATTGGGCATGAGTTTGAATACCGCGTTTCCTCGAAAATAAGACACTGTCTTATATATATTTTTTTCTCAAGAAGACACACTAGGGCTTATACCACAAATGCATAGAAATCCTGCTAGGGCTTATTTTTGGGGTAGGCCTTATTTTCGGGGAAACAGGGTACTGGGCTCCGATGCCCTTTTATTTCTTTTATTTTTTTATTCTTCAGATTTGTACTCCGCCCTCCCAGCCGAGGCCGGCACAGGGCAGCTTACATAAAATCACCAAAAAAACATTTAAAATAGTACAATAAACCATTTAAAACAGTATTAAAACCAATTCACAATTCCATAACAAGTGCTCGTTTTGCTGTTACTGAGTTCAAGATGGCTACCATCAGCGCTCTCTTCCCATAGCCGGCTCGCAGGTCCTCTGGAAATGTCTTTCAGGCGGCTGGCACAGGCTGTCGATATAAATTCCAGAGGCAACAGGGCTTCTTATCGTAGTTGTTAGAGGTGGCGGCAGCTCCAAAAGCCTGCCAGGAGAGCTCTGTTTTACAGGCCCCGTGGGATTGTAAGAGGTCCCGCAGGGCCCTGATCGCCTCTGGGAGCTCATTCCACCAGGATGGAGCCACCACAGAGAAGGCCCCACACCCTGATTGTCACCATCCTGGTCTCCTTGAGACTCAGGTGGGCCAGTCGGTTTTGGGCTCCTGAACGCAGTGCTCCCTGGGGAACATGCGGGGAAAGGCAGTCCGTCAGGTATGTAGGTCCCTGACTATAAAGGGCTTTTGCCTCCCTGATGGTTTTGCAGGGGCAGCTGCCCTTTCTGTAGAGCAATGAGCAGAGCCCTCAGCAGGCTGTTGCGGTCCCTGAGCTGTCTAGAGATTCTCACGTAGAATCCGTGTCCTGTAACACGGCATGCCGTTCACGCTTCCGCTTGCAGCACCGTAAGTTGTCATTAACATTCATATTTGTATATGGGAACTCAGCGGTAATCCACCCAACAGCCCTGTGAGGTAGGCCTGTGCTATCCCCAGAATCAGCCCTGCAAGTAAGTTCAGAAAAGTTACTGGTGGCAGGAAGTGCCCTCAAGTTGCAGCTGGCTTACAGCTTACAGCCAAATTTAAAAAAAAAGTCACAAACCCTGCCTGTTCACATAGAAAAAAATGAAACCTTTTTCAAGAAGCCTTTTTGCATGTTTCAGGGGGGAACCTCGTGTTTGCCAAAAGTAGGCAAGTGGCTGTTGACAAGCCTTCTAGGGATGCCAGCCTCCAGGTGGGACCTGGGGATCCCCCGGAATTACAGCTCATCTGCAGACCACAGGGATCAGTTCCCCTGGAGAAAATTACCTGTCAACTCTAAAGCCTTCCCCTATGACACGTGGGGGGGGGGGAAGCCATTTGCCAAAAGAAGGTAGCCTGCCTTAAAAGCAAAGCATGGTCAGTTTGTGGCTGAGCAGAGGTTTGGCGGTGACGTCTGGGTGTTACGCCACACACAAGGAACTCTAATCTGGGAGAACCGGGTTTGTTTCCCCACGCCTCCACTTGCAGCTGCTGGATGACCTTGGGCAAGCCATAGTTCTGTCAGAGCTGTTCTTCAAAGAGCAGTCCTCAAAAGAGCTCTCTCAGCCCCACCTACCTCACAGGGTGTCTGTTATGGGGAAGGGAAGGGAAAGGAGTTTGTAAGCTGCTCTGAGACTTTGAGTGAAGGGTCGGGTATAAATCCAATCTCCTCCTCCTCTTCTTCTTCTTCTTTTCTGCTGGCCTGTTCTGTGTCCAGTTGTGGTCGTCTCGTTCGGCACAACTCTTCGCCTTCTAGGCCTCTGCCTGCCCCACAGGTATATTTAGGGAGAAGTGAGGGGGGTGGTGTGTGGTACTAAAGAGGCCCTCTTCTTCTCCTCTCCTTCCTCTTGTGGTCTCCCCTCTCCCCGGTCCGGGTGGGCTGGTGTCTCGCTGGCCGGGTCACACGTCCCTGGCCCGGAGCTGAGGGTTTCAATTACACAACCCGGGTTTTCTATTCATAGCCGCTTTGCCGTGGAGGGGTCGGTTCTAACCAGCAGGGGTGTTGAAGCAAAGTCCTCCGAAGCAGCCAAGTTCCGTACCTGGATGAGGGGGCGGCCTGGGCAGAGGAGGAGGGCAAGGTCAGGCCATGCCCAGGAAGCCACCAGGAAAGACCACGCAAGGGGAAGTGGGCGGGGTCGGTCGCTTCCAGCGTGGCAGCCACAGGTGGGTGGGGAGAGACCACAGACGGCTACTTCCCTCCCCGTGATTGTCAAATCTGCTGTGGGCTGGATCCTGAGTGTCTTACCTGTTCGTTCGCAGGGCCCGACGGACTGTGCTTTTAAAAGCCTCTGCATCGCAGACCAGAGCGTTACTGCTAAAATAATGGCTGCAGCTCTTTAGGAACTTGTTCAGAACGGCTTTTGGCAGCCAAGCTTAAGCTGCGGGTGGTGTAATTGTTAGTTTGGATAGCAGTAACTGCAGAGGGCCACAGCTCTGTGTTAAGGGCGCATGGATTGCGCACACAAGGTCCCAGGTTCAGTCCCGGGCACCTCCACTTAACTGAGACCCTGGACAGCTGCTTGGCGCTCAGGGGAGATGGTGGTGGGCGAGAGGAACCACGGGTCTGACTTGGTAGAAAGCCGCTTCAGGCGTCCCTGTGTAAAATAAATACATTTGCTGGCATAACCGGGATGAAGTCTACTGGAAGGACCTCCAGACCAATACTCCCTCTAAGCTGTGGAGTCCTGTGAGCAAAAATTCTGCTTTCTGAGCTACTGGCATTAAAGTTGTGAGTGAGCAATTTGACTCCTGCATGAATTAGTTTGCTCTGGAGCCCTCCTTCCTGAGCGGAGGCAAAAATCTGTGAGCCGGAGGCTAAAAAACTGTGGGCTAGCTCACAGTTTTTTAGCCTCCGGCTCACAGATTTTTGCCTCCGCTCAGGAAGGAGGGCTCCAGAGCAAACTAATTCATGCAGGAGTCAAATTGCTCACTCACAACTTTAATGCCAGTAGCTCAGAAAGCAGAATTTTTGCTCACAGGACTCCACAGCTTAGAGGGAGTATTGGTCTGGAGGTCCTTCCAGTAGACTTCATCCCGGTTATGCCAGCAAATGTATTTATTTTACACAGGGACGCCTGAAGCGGCTTTCTACCAAGTCGCGGGTCACAATTCTTCCCCGGCGGACGGGACCGACCTTCCCCCTCCCTGCCTGCGATGGTGAACCAGATCCATAGTTGGAACTGCCACTAATGGCTGTACCCTTTTGAATATTTCATGGCCTTTCTTGCCAGCCGAGCCCTCCAAAGAGCTGGAAAGCAAACTTACGGTAAAAAAAACAAGCGAGGAAATTTATTTATTTTTAATTAATTTATTTTTTTGGAAGGGCCTCTCTCTTCCCCTCCTCGCTGGCAGCAGCCGTTGGGGTCCCCTCCTGGGACGCTCCGTGGCTGTCTTCGGGTTCTTTTTCTTTCCAGTCTGGAGAGGAAAATGTGAGCTCTCTGCTCCTCTTCCCGAGTGCCCCCCCTCCCGCCCACTCCCCCGCCGGCAGCGTCCTGAGATTTATGAGCCATGGCTGCGCACAAGGGGCTTAGCAGCATCTGGTGGAAGATCTGACTTGGGCCGTTCCACGCAGAGGCAGGAGCAGCGGCAGAGTCGGTTGGAATTTTCCAACCGTGGGCTGCGAAGGGAGTCGTCAGCGACCAAGAGGGGGCTGGCCAGGCGGGGGGGGGGGGCTGCGCTTGCTGCAGCCTTGGAAAGTGAGGTGCTGCTTTTGGGATGACCAAGGTGGGGTCGCTCCTGGCTAGGAGTCCCTGCATGCAGTGTTACCTCTAAGCTGAGTGAGTGTGAGCTAGCTCACAGTTTTTTAGCCTCCGGCTCACACATTTCTGTCTTAGCTTAGGAAGGAGGGCTCCAGGGCAAACTAATTGATGCAGCAGCCAAATGGCTCGCTCACGACTTTAATGCCAGGAGCTCAACAAAGTAGAATTTTTGCTCACAAGATTCCACAGCTTAGAGGAAGTTTTGCCTGTATGCCAGGCCAGACTGTGCAATTTGGGACCCTCCAGGTGGAATGCCGCCCTACAAGTTGTGGGGTACCATGCACAGCCGCATTTCTCCCACTCCCCGGCTGGGGGACTGCATCTGGTTTTGAGGCGTCCAGGTGGTACAGACTTCCTGCTTTGCCTTGTTAGCTGACTGGCAGGTAGAATTTCAAAAGGGGCCGTTCTTTCCTTTGTCGGAGTTGCAGCTAGGTGAGAAATGGCTCTTCCTGTTGAGATGCCTTGAAAGGTCAAGGAGCACCGTTGGCACCACGCAATAAAGTTTGGCCAGTCTGAGACTGGTTGGCGGGGCCCTGGCACAAGGGGAGGGCAGAAGTCCAGCAGCACCTTAAAGACTAACATCTATTCTGATAGATTAAGGGGGGGTTGCCTTGTTGGTCACAAGCAACAGGACTTGGGGGGGTGCTTGGGGGGACAAGAGTGGGAGGGCTTCTGGTGTCCTGGCCTCACTGCTGGACCTCCTGAGGGCCCCTGGTATTTCTGGCCACTGTGTGACACAGAGTGTTGGACTGGATGAGCCACTGGCCTGATCCAACACTGGCTTCTCTCCTGTTCTTGTGACAATGTTTGAGTCCAGTGGCACCTTTAAGTTTAATTCTTCTGGGTATAAGCTTTCGTGTGCATCTGAATATCTATTCCAGCATGATGTTGGAAGAAATGTCGGAACAGGCCAGTGGCCCATCAAGTCCAACACTCTGCCACACAGTGGCCAAAAATACCAGGTGCCATCAGGAGGTCCAGCAGTGGGGCCAGGACACCAGAAGAGGCATTATTAGACAAAGCTCACTTCTTCAGATGCAGTGGGAAGGAAAAAACTCATTTACCTTATTTTTACAGAAAATCACAGAAAGGAACGCCCCCCCCTCTGTGCTCAATGCCTCCCTGATCAGTTTTCCCTTCCCCTGCCAGTGTCCCCCTCCCTGGATAGGCTTGAGGTGGGGGGGGGGTGCAGAGAAAGAAAGCAACTTTAAATGCATTCTTAAAGACACCCCGTCTTGCCGGCCGGCTCGGAGAAGGCATTTGTCTCTTTAAATCCCTTCGCCAAGCCAGCCAGCCAGCCAGCCGGGGGAGGCAGGGGGGCTTGGAGGACACATTTAAAGTTGCTTTCTTTCCACGTCCACCTCCCTCCCACCATCTATTTGCTTTCTTTGTTTTTCCACCTCTTTCATTCTTTCTTTCTTTCCACCTCTCTCTCTCTCTCTCTCGCTCTCTCTCTCTCTCTCTCGCTCTCTCTCTCTCTCTCTCGCTCTCTCTCTCTCTCTCTCGCTCTCTCTCTCTCTCTCTCGCTCTCTCTCTCTCTCTCTCGCTCTCTCTCTCTCTCTCTCTTAGACAAATAAATAACATTAGCAAACAAATATCATTACCAATATGTTTTGACCCCTTTTGGCCGTCTCATTTAATGTTAATAAAAAGCAAATTTGCATATTTTTCAATAACATGTGTGTAGTATTGGTTCATGTCTCGCGGCTCTCGAGCATCCGACATTTATTCTGTGTGGCTCTGACGTTAAGCAAGTTCGGCCACCCTGGGCTAAAGTCTGGGAGACCCAGTTTCAAATCCCCACTTTGCCAGGGGAGTTTGCTGGGTGACCTGGGGCCAGTCACACCCTCTCAGCATAACCTACCTAAAAGGGTTGGTGTGAGGTTAAATCGGAGGGCACGACGATGATGTCAACCACCTCGAGTCCACTTTGGGGAGAAAGACGGGGTGTAGATGAAGTGGAAATGAATGAAATGAAATGGGCGGCTGGGTGGTGTGGAAATATTCTAACAAGCAAAGTAAAACGGGGCTTTGCTGGTCCCCTGAACCTGAGCCATCCCGCCGCACTTTCTGTAGGTCTTGCTTTGGCTTGCAGGTCACACAGGACGCCTCCTCCGCGCCCTCTTGGGCACCAGCATCCTCTTCCTGGTGGCTCATTTGGTCTTCCAAGTCTGCCTCTACACGGTGCCCGCTTTGGACCAGCTTCTGGGGCGCAACTGTGAGTACCCAGTGGCCGGCCGGCCTTTCGGGACCCTCTTCCGGAGCCTTTGGGGGGCAGGACTGCGTGCTGAGCGGCGAAGGGAGAGGTCCCCATCCGGAGCTTCCCTTGCAGAGCTAAGGATGGGAGGGCTGTGAAGGTATTGGGGGGGGGGGGGGG
>NW_015169853.1:124160-125811 GCF_001447785.1 Gekko japonicus | reverse complement strand
TCCCCGTATGGCTTTTCCAGCCAGCCGGGCTCTGAAAGTGGATGTGAGCCCTGCTTTGGTGGTGGTGGGTTTTTTTGGGGATATTTGCGATGGAGAAGGAGCAGGCACGGAGAAGGCGGTGCAGCCCTCCTGTCCTTCCTTCCCTCTATTTATTTATTTAAAACCGTATGTTAGCCGCCTTTCTCCCTTCCAGAACCCAAGGCAGCTTAAAAAAAGGTAAAGGTTCCCTTGCTTGAAAGCCAGTTGAGTCCCACTCTAGGGTCGTGGTGCTCATCTCCGTTTCCAAGTCGAAGAGCCAGCGCTGTCCAAAGGCGTTTCCGTGGTCATGTGGCCGGTATGACTAAACACCAAGGCACACGGAACGCTGTTACCTTCCCACCGCAGTGGTACCTGTTTATCTACTTGCAATTTCTTGCTTTCGAACTGCTAGGTTGGCAGGAGCTGGAACTAGAGACGGGAGCTCACTCCGTCATGCGGCAACTTGGGTCTCGAACTGCTGAACTACTGACCTTCCACAGCCTGCAGTTCAGCGTCTTAACCACTTGAGCCAATAAGATAAAATAGATTCGGGTGGATCGCCGTGTTGGTCCGAAGCAGCAGAATAAAGTTTGAGTCCAGGGGCGCCTTTAAGACCAACCAAGTTTTATTCACGGATTTTTGTCTCAGCTCAGGAAGGGAGGGCTCCAGAGCAAAGGAACGTATGCAGTAGCCAAATCACTTGCTCACAGCTTTAACGCCAGTAGCTCACAAAGTAGGATTTTTGCTCACAAGACTCCACAGCTTAGAGGGAGCACTGCTGGTGCCCCCCCCCCAGTTTGTCTCGTTTGGCCTGTAGAAGATACAGGTAGAGTGAGGGCCCTGCTCTCCCCCCCCCCCAGCACCCAGAGGGAGGCGTCTGGGCATTTTGAACTGCAGCAGTGTCATGGCTGCTCCATTCCCGTCAGCCTGGTGCTGATAGAGAGAAATGCCCCCCCTGTGTTCACTGTGATCGGTGGTGGTGACGCTTCTGCTTTGCAAAGCTATTTACGAGCGGCTATAAAGCAGCGACCTGGGCAGGGCCACGGCTGACCCAGTGCAGTGGAATGTGAAGTTTGTGCTCTGGAGGGGCTGGTGTTTTTCTTGACATCACTCCCTGCCAACAACACAGGGAATTTCAGCTGGAGATGTTGGGGGGGGGGGAGTCTTTCCAAACGGCTCGCCTTCTCTGTGCACAATGAACAAAGTTCGAGTCCAGTTGAGCACCTTTAAGACCAACAAAGTTTTATTCAAGGTATGAGCTTTCATGTGCAAAGCACACTTCCTCAGTTACAGTGAAATGGAAGTTGCCAGTCCATACATATAGGTAGAGGCTGGGTGTCAGCTAGGCCATGAAGCTGCCATGAAGTGGGGGGGGGTTTCCCTCTGGAATTTTAGGTTTCTTTTCCCTGTGCCTTCAGTGTTTCTTTATCTCTGTAACATGAGTGTTTGGCCTTGGTGTCTAGCAACAGCTTTCTCTTGGGAAACTAGACCCGTTAGCTTTGGCTCCAGGCAGGGGTCGTTTCATAGAAAAAGAGCTAGGGGAACTCATTAGCATAACTCATTAGCATATGCCACACCCCCTGACATCACCGGAAGTGTGTCATAAGGCCACACCCCCTGACATCACCGGAAG
>NW_015169853.1:110343-123762 GCF_001447785.1 Gekko japonicus | reverse complement strand
CATGTGCCCCGCCCCCCGTACCTCACCCGGGGGAACTGCGATCCCCCCCGAAATGACCTCTGGCTCCAGGCCATTAGGGGACCCTCTTGAATTATGTATCCCTGCTTGCATCCCGTGCTTATTGCCAGTTCTGACACGAGAGGTGTAAAGACCAGCTGCATACCTTGATATTTCAATAAACTTTACTTCTTTGCATAAAAGTTGTTGACAACTGATTGCTGCAGGAGTCTGACACCAAGCGAGCGGTAAATTAGCATACAGCATAATGAAGATGTTTAACAGATTCCAGGACCAAACAGGAATAACGAGTTTCGTTTATAGGGTTACCATTTGTTTGAGTTTAATTTCCGGGGAAACATAGTGAAGGAAATAAATATGTCAATATTGGAGATTGATAGGTAGATGTATCCTTAATTGTGGGATGCGGGGAGAGAGGCAGACTCTCTGTGAATGCAGTTGCCTGCATTCAGACATCACAACAAATCGGAATTGGATCAAAGATTACTAGATAGCATTAACCCAGTAAATACTAGATAGAAAAGATTTGCAGCTTTAATCTTGGTGCACTGTGCAAGGGCAGCAGAGCAGGATCATGCAAATGTGGATGTGACCAATGATCCCTCTAAGCTGTGAATTCTTGTGAGCGAAAATTCCACTTTGTGAGCCACTGGCATTAAAGTTGTGAGCGAGCGATTTGCCTACTGCATAAATTAGTTTGCTCTGGAGCCATCCTTCTTGAGCTAAGGCAAAAATCTGTGAGCCGGAGGCTAAAAAACTGTGAGCTGGCTCACACTAACTCACCTTAGAGGGAACACTGGATGTGACCCCTTCTGGCCCTTCATGACATCTGAACTGATAAATAAAAATTAAGCTGATCTCTCCCGTCAGCTCAAGGGTTCCTTGTGTCCAGTGGGGAGAAAGTTCATGTTTATCCAGTTTAAACTTTTGATGCCTCGGACTATTAAGGGGCCTTCTTTTCTCTCTCAGCCTCCACTGGGCCGCAGTTCTGTTTGTAGCCCATGGCTCCGTTCTGATTCTCTCACATTCAGAGCTTGCCCCCTATGTGGAATCAGCAAAGTCACTTTCCATACCAGCAGCCCTGTAAGATGGATCAGAACTAGTATCCTGACACTTGGATCATTGTAATTAGCAGCCGGTTTTGTTTCTTTGCAGCACACCAGGTCATTTTGAGGACTGGCTAGATTACGTCGGTCTAGCGAGTGGATTGGTCTTATACCTTGCAGCGCAAGGTTAGACTAGCTGACCTCTGGAGAGACCGCATCAAGAGTTATAGTTGACCTCTGGATAGGATGCATTTCTCATCTGGTGTGTTGTACCCTGATACTTTTAAACCTGGTTTTCTTTAATTTATCATTCTATTTTTGTTATATTTGAATTTTTAATGTTTTGTACATTAAATGTTTTGTACAGCATGTTAACCTCTGAGCCACAGTGGCTCGGAGGCTAAGATGCTGAGTTGCAGACCAGAAGATCTAGTTCGGCAGGTCTTAGTTCGGCAGTTCGAGACCCGAGTGTCACATGACAGAGTGAGCTCCCGTCTCTGGCCCCGGCTCCTGCCAACCAGGAGTTTGAAAGCAAGAAATTGCAAGTAGATAAATAGGTGCCGCATCGGTGGGAAGGTAGCAGCGTTCTGTGCGCCACGGAAACGTCTTTGGACAGCACTGGCTCTTCAGCTTGGAAACGGAGATGAACACCGCCCCCTAGATTCGGCGGGAGGGGGGGGTAGAAATCCAATAAATAAATAAATAGATTCGGATTCAACTGGCTTTTGAGCCAGGCAAACCTTTACCTTTACATACATTTTATGGTTTTGTGCCTCTGCTGTACGTCGCCCAGAGCCTGGCGCAAGCTGGGATGGGGCGATAGATATAAAAAAAATGAAATAAATAATACTTCCAGGAGTAGGACCATTCCACCCACAATTAGCGAGGGGAGGGGGAGACCCCATGGTGTTTTCTGCTGCCTGCTGGAATGGGAGGAATGGAGAGCGCTCCCCCCACAAACCTCAGCAGACTCGGCGGGAGGAAAGTTCCACGGCGGTCTTGAGCTGCAAGCACACTGGACTCGCTTGTCTTTCCTCCTGAATTTTCACTGTTCCTCAGTATTCATGCTGGTGGATAGAGAGCCAGTTTGGGGTATTGGTTAGGAGCACAGACTCTAATCTGGGAGAACCGGGTTTGATTCCCCACTCGACCACATGCAGCTGCTTGGTGTGACCTTGGGTCAGTCACAAGTTCTTCCAGAGCTGTTCTCTCAGGAGCAGTTGTCTCAGAGCTCTCTCAGCCCCACTTACCTCACAGGCAGTGCTCCCTCTAAACTGAGGAGTCCTGTGAGCAAAAATTCTACTTTGTGAGCTACTGGCTTTAAAGTCGTGAGCGAGCGATTTGGCTGCTGCATAAATTAGCTTAATCTGGAGCCATCCTTCCTGAGCTAAGACAAAAATGTGTGAGCAGGAAGGTACAAAACTGTGAGCTAGCTCACACTAACTCAGCTTAGAGGGAACACTGCCTGTGAGGTAGGTGGGGCCGAGAGAGCTTTGACAGAAACGGCTCTTTTTCAAGAACAGCTCTTGTCAGAACTACGGCTAGGTAGTGAAGGGGGGGGTATAAATCCAATCTCTTCTTCTTCTTCGCTTGTGGGGAATGATTGTCCTCCATCTCCTAGGCAGTATTTCCTAATCTGGCTTCTTGATCTAAGGACCACCACATTTCATGTGTCTCATTTAGCGCTAGTCTCATGTCTGGTTCATGTTCAAAAGGGGAGAATGCCCCTTTCTCTTTCTTTTGTCCCAGCAGCCTTGTGCAACTTGAAATTTGGTTTTGCACCCAGCACCGACGAAGCTATTTTCTTTCCCTTTTTGGCTTTTTATACCGAAGAGTTCTGGGTAACTTGATAACTTGCACGTTGTTTTGTGATGCACACAGGTCTGTGATGCCGCTGTTTGCAAGCTTTGTCGTGACCTGGTAGTTCACAGTGCTGTTACCTTTCAAGTTTCCGTTGTCCACTAATCTTAATATTTCTGCGTTTCTCAGAATCTGTTTTCCAAATTAAGGATTCAGATTCCTGCACAATGTCCTCTGTCCTGAATCTGCCAGGATTGTGTGGTCAGTACAACCACAGTAGCACCTCTGTGCCCAGAAATGGCCCAAGTTTTCCAACCCGCTGATCTTTCAAATCCTGCAGGGGGAGGGGGCAGAGCGAGCACAGATGTTGCACCAGAACCAGAGTATCAAAGATGAGGGGTTTTGCTACAGACAGAATAAATGCTGCATATCAACTGCTTGAGTTCCAGTGTCTTGTTTTGTTGCACCAGTTAGGGGGAGAGAATAAGAATATAAGGAGAGCCCTGCAATCAGACCAGCAGTTCATCTAGCCCAGCATCCTGTCTCACACAGTGGGTGTGTTCAGACGGGGTGTTTCAGCCGGCATAAACTGTACTGGTTGGAACCAGTGCAGTTTATGCCGGCTGAAACGCGATCACACTTACCTCCTGTCTGCGGAGCCCATCGCTGTATGCCCGTTCACACACAGCGGGCATCGGCAGTTTGTTTGTTTTTTAACACAGTTTGTGCATGCGCATGGGCAGCCATCCACAGAATGGCGATCTTCACGCATGCGCAAAACACCCCGTCTTACATTTAAAGTTTTAAGGTAAGGACTTACCTTTAAAGTTTAAAGAGCAAAGTGGCCTCCCTGAGGTCCCGGACTCCTCTAAAAGTTAAACTAAGGACCTTTTCTTTTTTTTTTTAAACAAACACCGGGGCCCAAGCGCATATTGCCGACCTAAAAAAAATGGTGGGCAAAAATCGGAAGCCTCGGGCTTCCGAACGGAAGTGGCTCTGCAACATTGGAGAGCGATCAGACGGGGGGTAAAGCGATTACAACCGTTGCATTCAGGATACCACCACTTGGGGACCTAGTGGCAGAATACAACGGTTTAAAGCTCTTTGCAACGGTTAGGGACGGAAGGCAGATGTTCACTGTGTGAACACCAGTAAGTACACCGATTCCAACCGGCACCTATACCGTTGCAAATGCCCCGTCTGAACACACCCAGAATCCAACAACAGGACATAGAGGCCAAAGCCTTCCTCCAGTGTTGCCTTTTAGCATTGTTTATTCAGAAGTTGACTGCCTCTGAATGTGGAGGTTCCCTTTAGTCGTCTCTGATAGACCCGTCCTCTATGAATCTGTCTAATCCCCCTTTAAAGCCGCCTGTGGCCGTCACTACACCCTCTGGCAGGGGATTCCACATTTTAATTCCACATTTTAAAAACTGTGGACTGTTCAAGCTTCTAATCTTGTTCAGTACTTTTTGACCACGTTCACTAAGCTCTGCCCAGGTGTTTTCAAATGTATCATCACCTGAGGCATGAGAGTTTTGAGGCATGTTTCTGAAGGGAAAAGGAAACATCTATGACCGGGAACTCCAGTTTGGTGTAGTGGTTAAGTGCGCGGACTCTAATCTGGGAGAACCGGGTTTGATCCCCCACTTCTCCACTTGCAGCCTCTGGATGACCTTGGGCAAGCCGTGGTTCTGATAAGAGCTGTCCTTGAAAAAGAGCCATTTCTGTCAGAGCTCTCTCAGCCCCGCCTACCTCACAGGGTGTCTGTTGTGGGGAGGGGAAGGGAAAGGAGATTGTAAGGCGCTCTGAGACACCTTCAGGTAGTGAAGGGCGGGGTATAAATCCAGTCTCCTCCTCCTTCTCCTCCTCCTCCTCCTCCTCCTTCTTCAATTCTGTCCCACATTTCTCTCCAGTACGGGACACAAAGAGGCTTACACCCTTCTCCTCTGTTGCATCCTCACAACAACCCTGTCGGGTAGGCTAGGCTGAGAGTGTGGGACTGGCCCAGGGCTGCCCAGCAAGCTTCTGTGGCACAAGTGAGGATTTGAACCTGGGTCTTCCGGATCCTAGTCCAGCTCTCTGGCCACCACACCACACTGGCTTTCACCCGGCTGCTCACCCATAATCCTGAAGACTGAGAGCCAGGCTGGTGTCGTGGTCAGCCTCTGGATGACCTTGGGCAAGCCGTAGTTCTGTCAGGGCTGTCCTTGAAAAAGAGCCGTTTCTGTCAAGAGCTCTCTCAGCCCCACCTACCTCACAGGGTGTCTGTTGTGGGGAGGGGAAGGGAAAGGAGTTTGTAAGCCGCTCTGAGTGAAGGGTGGGGTATAAATCCAATCTCCTCCTCCTCCAAATGTGCTTCTGGCAGCATGCTCACAGCCAAGTGGGAGGCGCGCACTCCTTACTATGTGCCCCTTCAGACGGGCCGGATTGGGAGTCTGTTCTCCCTTCACAGAGATGTGCGGGAAAGCTCAGGGGCCCGCTGGAAGGTGAGTTTTCTGCACCTCTCTGCAAAGGCAGATTAAAATCCAAATAATTTGGGCAGAAATCCTCTCTGTGCTGTGCCGGCTTATCACTTATTTCCACCCTTGATGACGGTGCTTGGATTCCCACGTAGATCACCACCACGGTGTGTGCCAGCCCACGATCTCCTCCCCGGTTTTTCTTCCCTTATCAGCTCCCTCCTTGAAGCAGCCTTGCTGGTCAGAGGAGAGTAAGGAGCTTTGAGGGGTTCTTGCATGACTCACTCTTGTGTAACTCTTTCTCCCGCCCCCCTGGTGCCAGCTGTGGTTATCTTAGAGGTGAAAAGCAACATATTGCTGGGACGGTTTAAAAACTGGCCGTTGGGACGCACAAGAGCCAGTTTGGTGTAGTGGTTAAGAGTGCGGACTCTAAACTGGGAGAACCGGGTTTGATTTCCCACTTTTCCACGTGCAGCTGCTGGTGTGACCTTGGGTCAGTCACAAGTTCTTTCAGAGCTGTTCTCTCAAGAGCTGTCCTCGAGAGAGAGCTCTCTCAACCCCGCCTACCTCACAGGCAGTGTTCCCTCTAAGCTGAGTTAGTGTGAGCTAGCTCACAGTTTTTTAGCCTCTGGCTCACGTATTTTTGTCTTAGCTCAGGAAGGATGGCTCCAGTGCAAACCAAATCGCTCGCTCACAACTTTAGTGCCAGTAGCTCACAAAGTAGAATTTTTGCTCACAAGACTCCACAGCTTAGAGGGAGCATTGCTCACAGGGTGTCTGTTGTGGGGAGGGGAAGGGAAAAAGGGATTGTAAGCCACTCCTTCAGGTAGTGAAGGGCGGGGTATGAATCCGATCTCTTCTTCTTCTTGAATCTTGGTTGGGAATGTGTTCAGAAACGAGCTAACTCTCTCTCTCTTTCTCCTTCTGCAGGCAGCAAGTGGCAAAACCTCTCTGTGCACATTGGGGTGACCAGGTAAGGGACCGATCCTCTTGGTGCTCTGTCCCAGTGGCTGGCCACGTGGCGTTGCCTGTTGTGGGATTTCCCAACAGGCCACAGAAGACGCATCTTCATCTCACAGGGAGGTCGAGAGGGAGCGGGAGTTGGGGAGCCTTTCCCTGCTCTTGCCCCTAAAATGTCTCCTCTTGGAGGGGCTGGGAAGCATCCCCAGATTTCTGCAAAAGAGAAGCCCGGCCTGGGTGAAGTCCTGGTGCAGGTGGGGTATCCTCAGCAGGCGGTGCTTTCCCCTCCAGGTTGGACCTGAATGATGTTAACTCATTGATGCAGTAGCCAAACCGCTTGCTCACAACTTTAATGCCAGTAGCTCACAAAGTAGAATTCTTGCTCACAAGACTCCACAGCTTAGCCGGAGCATTGCTCACAGTGTGTCTGTTGTGGGGAGGGGAAGGGAAAAAGGGATTGTAAGCCACTCCTTCAGGTAGTGAAGGGCGGGGTATGAATCCGATCTCTTCTTCTTCTTGAATCTTGGTTGGGAATGTGTTCAGAAACGAGCTAACTCTCTCTCTCTTTCTCCTTCTGCAGGCAGCAAGTGGCAAAACCTCTCTGTGCACATTGGGGTGACCAGGTAAGGGACCGATCCTCTTGGTGCTCTGTCCCAGTGGCTGGCCACGTGGCGTTGCCTGTTGTGGGATTTCCCAACAGGCCACAGAAGACGCATCTTCATCTCACAGGGAGGTCGAGAGGGAGCGGGAGTTGGGGAGCCTTTTTCTGCTCTTGCCCCCAAAATGTCCCGTCTTAGTGGGGCTGGGAAGCATCCCCAGATTTCTGCAAAAGAGAAGCCCGGCCTGGGTGAAGTCCTGGTGCAGGTGGGGTATCCTCAGCAGGCGGTGCTTTCCCCTCCAGGTTGGACCTGAATGATGTCCCAAACTCTGTACGCTTGGTGGCCCCCGACCTGGGGATCCTGCTGGTCTCTGCCATCTGCCTGGGCATTTGCAGTCGCCTGGAGCCCTCGAAGCCGCCTGCAGCCCGGAGCAAAAGTTTGGAATCCAGCCACCTCCCAGAACAGGTGAGAGACGGCGAGTGGCTCTTCCCGTTCTGTTCCTGCCCACTCATTGCTGCCCACAAATTCCTCCCTTTCATTTTCCCTTCACTTCTCCTTTTTGCACTCTGGTGTAGATTCAGGTGGGATGCTGTGTTGGTGTGAAGCAGCAGAACAAAGTTTGAGTCCAGTCAGGCACCTTTAAGACCAACAGAGTTTAGTTCTGGGTATGAGCTTTCGTGTGCTCGCATACTTCTTCAGATACAGTGAAATGGAAGTTACCAGTCCATACATATAGCTAGAGGGTGAGCAGTAAATTAACATACAGCATAATGAAGATGTTTAAGAGATTCAAGGAACGAACAGGAATAACAAGCTTAGTTTATATGGTTACCATTTGTTCAGGTTTAGTTCCGGGGGGGGGGACATAGTGAAAGAAATAAATTGGAGACTGATGGGCAGATGGGTCCTTAATTGTGGAATGCTGAGAGTAGTTAACTGAGACCCTGCCATGACCCTTCACCTGTCTCCTCTCAAGCATGGAGGTG
Source organism: Gekko japonicus (assembly GCF_001447785.1). NCBI lineage: Eukaryota > Metazoa > Chordata > Lepidosauria > Squamata > Gekkonidae > Gekko > Gekko japonicus. Next base: position 115,891 of record NW_015169853.1, on the reverse strand, counting down.
ACCTTCTAGCATCTTCTTCTTTGAAGTGGGGCGATTGGCTGTGTAGAGTCATCTCCCCGTCCCCAGACCAGAGAAATACATTCCAATCTGCCGTTCTAAATTACGTTACATTCTACGATTCATTACGTTGCAGTCTACTATTCTAATCTGCTATTCCAAATAAGAGATAGAATATAAAGGTGAGAATACAGATGTAAGGGCTGGTTGAGGTTAGCATAAGAAACCAATATCCTTGTTAAGTCCTGGGGGTTTCATGGTTCTGCACTCTGGTATGTGAGACTTTCCCCACCTCTGCTGAGTTATGTCAAAATAACTGGACACTCCCTCGGTCTGCATCAGCTAGGCATGGCTTCTGCGTGAACAAACCCCACACAGATTCTAGTTCCCCTGATGTATTTTGCACGGACGTCAGTCCTCTTGGGAATGCGGAGCTGTGCGTGAACTGCAGGTGGGAGACAGTGGATGAGGCCAGTTGGCTTGTTTGTTCACTTCATTTGGATCCCGCCTTTTCTCTCCAGTCAGGACCCAAAGCGGCTCACACTGTTCTCCTCTCCTCTATTTAATCCTCACTGAGGCCAGTTGGCTTGTTTGTTCACTTCATTTGGATCCCGCCTTTTCTCTCCAGTCAGGACCCAAAGCGGCTCACACTGTTCTCCTCTCCTCTATTTAATCCTCACAATAACCCTGTGAGGTAGGCTAGGCTGAGAGTGTGTGACCAGCCCAAGGTGAGCTTCCATGGCAGAGTGGGGATTCGAACGTGGGGCTCCCCGATCCTAGTCTGGCACTGTAACCACTACACCACCCTGGCCAGTGATGAACGCACATGAAGATCCAGCCAGGAGGGTTAAACCTGCTCCTTTCTTATGGGTGAACAGGTACTGGGAAGACCAAACCAGTCTGCTTTGGGGCAGAAGAGCTGGTTAGTCAGGCAGCCTCCGGGGCTTCCTTTGCCCAGGAGAGGAAGTTCCTTGGAGCGCTGGTCCATTTGCAGTGGTTGTTTATTTGCACAGTCAGAGAGCAGCTGCCAGTTCCCTGCCGAATAGAACTGGAAGTGGGCAATTTGCAGTTGGAGGGTTTGGGGCAGATCCCAAAACAAAGATTCTGCTGCATTCCGAGGTAAACCTTCCCATGCAGGTGGTCCCTGGGCGGACAGCTGCAAGCCACTGTAAGTTTCTGAGAAGTCTTACTGGACCGCATGGGCTTCGGGTCAAGGAAACGGGATCCCAGAATTGACTGTGACCCCTCCCTCGTCCGGTGCACATTCCCTGACCCTAACCCTAACCCTGGGTGAGGTTCGCATTGCTTTCCCCAGTTTATGCCAAGAGACCTCAAGTTCAAGTTCAAAAACCTTTATTGGCATAGATCATAATCATACAGTCGCCATTCAGTTCATGGATTTGACACACAGCTTCCTCATTATAAGGCAGTTACAGAACTTGGCAACCGCTTCAATAAGCGCTATATTTTGTGAAGCCAATAAACGATACAACCTTCTGTCATCGGATTGCTTGGCATCATTCTTAAGAATATCTTCTAGATAGGCTTCCCGAATGTCATCATACAAACTACAGTAGAGGAATACATGTTCGATTGTTTCAATCTCCTCTGAATCACAATCACAGAACCTTTCAGAGTAGGGGATTTTCTTAAATGCGACCTGTGAGTTGCGCAGGCATCGGTAGCAGAGGTCTGGGCGTTATTGCCCAAAATGCCACTGCAAAGATAGAAGTTGGCTTCCTTAAGAGTAGTCATCAGTATTCCCTGTAAGCTGTGTTAGTGCAAGGTAGCTCACGGTTTTTTGCCTCTGGCTCACAAATTTTTGTCTTAGCTCAGGGAGGATGGCTCCAAAGCAAACTAACTTATGTAGCCAAATCGCTCACTCACAACTTTAATGCCAGGAGCTCACAATGTAGAATTTTTGCTCACAAGACTACACAGTTTAGAGGGAGCACTGGTAGTCATCCATGCCCAACCAGTGAACTTTCCCCCTGGAACAGGAGAAGGTTCTGAGGGGGTGATGGAAAGTGAGACCCTCAGCTGGCAAGGCCACACGGGGCTTTCAGGTCACCTCTGCAGGTTGGCCGGCTGAGCAGCTCCTCTGCTCAGAAGTGCAGCTCAGAATGAAGAGAAGAAAGAAGAAGAGATTGGATTTATACCCCACCCTTCACACGGAGTCTCAGAGCGGCTCACAAACTCCTTTCCCTTCCCCTCCCCACAACAGACGCCCTGTGAGGCAGGCGGGGCTGAGAGAACAGCTCTGAAAGAACTTGTGACTGACCCAAGCCCACTCCAGCCACCGCAAGTGGCGGAGTGGGGAATCAAACCCGGTTCTCCCAGATTAGAGTCCGCGCTCTTAACCACTACACCAAACTGAATGCCAACGGGATAGCAAGAATGGCAGTCTCCTGAGGAGCTAGATTCGCCTCCAGTTATAGCGTCGAGATCAACAAGGTTTTTGGTGTATAAGCTTTTGAGAATCAAAGTGACTCTTGAAAGCTTGTATCCTGAAAACCTTGTTGGTCTCCGAGGTGTTAATGGTCTCAGATCTGGTTCTGCTGTGAACCAACACAGTCCACCCTCTGGAACGATCTTAGCGGGAGAAGGTTTCAGGCCGGACATTCTTCAACAAAAGAGCTTCAGAGAGAGGGACTGGCAGGAAATGGCTGGAGGAGAGGGTTGGTGGAGTTCGCCGGGCGCCAAACTGGTCTGACGGATTTCTCTGCAGGTGTTAAATCGCTTAATGTGTGATTGCCATTTATGGCCACTGTGAGTACAGAAGCCGTGTTGTACTTTTTATGACTCACCAACACGGCCTTTGTTTTGGGAGATTTTGCAGCGACGTGGCTGCCTTTGTTCCTCATCTGCTCTGCTGTTGGAGGATGATCCCTGTGTCTTTTATACAAGCATTCAGCTTTGCATAAATATGCCCCATGCCTGGCCTTTGGAGCCATTGTTTTTCTGTCATGCATGGAATTCCGCCTGACTGAGAATTCGCTTCAGGCGTCTGATGAAGTAGGGAATTGGCTGCAATAAATTTGTTAGCCTTTCATGCCATGGGACTCCTGTTTCTGCTATGACTGCCGTGGCTACCCTTCTGGCAGTGGCTTTCAACATAAAAACCTAAAGTGCCGTAACTTAAAAAAAGAAAAGAAAAGCTTGAAAAGCTTGCCAGCAGAAGCTTGAAATCATAACAGCAATAAAAGCAGTTACAGAGCAGAAAGCCATCCCATTAAATCACCACTAAAACATCAGTGATAAAACATATAAAATCAGCAGCGTGGGCGGGGAAATCATTCCCACTGCCAGAAGGCCAAAATCAAGGCAGCAAAATGGGGGCTCTGGGGGCAGGGAATCCCAAAATTCCTGGAGAAAATGAATATAAGAACCTAAGAGAAGCCAATGTTGGATCAGGCCAATGGCCCGTCCAGTCCAACACTCTGTATCACACAGGGGCCAAAAATACCAGGTGCCATCAGGAGGTCCAGCAGTGGGGCCAGGACACCAGAAGCCCTCCCACTGTTGCCCCCCCCCCCCTGTTTTTGAGGGTGCCAGCTCCAGGTTAGGAAATACTTTGGGGGATGGAGTCTAAGGAGTTTGGAGAGAGGAGGGACTTCAATGCAGTATGATGCCATAGAAGCGGCCTTTCCCCCCATCAATATAAAGACTCCCCGTGAATGAATTACGAACAAAAGCAGAAAGATTATATTGTACAAAACAATTCAAACAGTTTTAAATCTTAGTTAAAGTTCAACAAACCCTTATCCTTAAAGAGCTGGGATCAAAAAGGACTTGACACAAAGGGAAAACTCTAAATGAAGTCCACAGATCCTTAGTGGATGTGACATAGAAGTATAGTTTCAGTTTCACAGCTAAAGAGTACCAGCTGTCGGAAGAAGCAGAACGTGAACCCAGTAGTGAAGCCAGCCGTGTATAGCTGCTACTCCTGCAAGACGTGGAACTTCTGTTCTCCTGAAGATTTTTATGCAAAGGATCCGTGGACTTCATTTAGAGTGTTCCCTTTGTATCAAGTCCTTTTTGATCCCAGCTCTTTAAGAATATATAAGAGTTTGTTGAACTTTAACAAAGATTTAAAACTGTTTGAATTGTTTTGTACCATGTAATCTTTCTGCTTTTGTTTGTAATTCATTCACGGAGAGTCTTTATATTGATACAACCTCCTCCCGTGAGCTCTCGTTTACCTGGAGGTTGGCAACCCTTGTGGGCTATGTTGGGTTATTCCCTGCCAAGGCCCTTCTGTCAGGCTCCTTAGTCAGGTCACACCACACAGGGCTTCATAAGAAGATAACTTTTATTAGTGGATCCAGTACTAAAGAACACGTGTACAGCTTGTGTCAGGAATGGCCGTCAGTACTAGGGCCTCTGACTTATAGTGAAATCAGAGCATTCCCCATTAAGCATGAGCCAATGAATATGATTTGCGCGCGGGGCAAAGCAAGCGAGCATAGCAGAAAAGCCGTTAACTTTCCCAGCCGTGCAAACTGCAGCTGGAACATCTACAAGGTCAAGCATAAGATTGCACACAGTAGCTGAGCAGGAGAGAGCTGAGAACGAGGAGGAGGATACCCCCCACACACACATTCCAGATCTATGACAGGGCTACCTGACACCTTCCCAGCACTCTCCCCGGGCTCCACCCCCAAATCTCCAGGGTCTCCCCGACCCGGAGCTGGTAACCGTAGCCCCTAGCGGAGACTCTGCGGAGTCTCCCCGCCCTCCTTGTGGTGGTGTCCCAAGCCGCGCCTTGAATGGCTGGGCCAGAGAACCTGCCCTGTGCTTTGAACCCTGTGGGAGAAGAAGGACGGAGGGAGGGGAGAGCTGTGACTGAGCCCCAACCGCTCAGCAGAACCCTCCATGTCCAGATGCGGCCTGCCTTGGGCAGGGGAGGGCCCTCGCCTCCCACGCCCCCGCTTGGGGTCGTTGCCGCTTCCCCCGGAAGTATCTGCCAGCCAGACCGGCAGAGGTGGGCCTTTGCTGTGACCCAGCCGGGGTGTTCTCGTTGCTCGGGGATGCTGGCAGCAGCAGCAGCAGCAGCAGCCTCCTCCCTCTCTTCAAGATCCTCCGCTGAGGGGAACACGCTTTTTCCTGGCACCTCCAGCCGTGAGTCACCAGCCTCCCAGGCAGATTTCCCACGTCTGCCCGGGCGCAGGAGTGACTCTCTGGCCCTTCCCGAGTTGCCGTGGAGACTCCCTAACAAACACCCGGGGTTGAACAGAGGCGATATTATGCAGGGCTGGCGTGACGTCTCTGGGGACGGGTTCAGTGGCCGGGCCCCGCACGTTGCCACCTGCCCGCTAGCGCCAATGCCTCTTTTGTCGTGTGCGTGGGGGTCGCACAACCCTCAAGGGGCTCAAGGGGCTCAGGCTCTGTTACCCTCGACAAGGGAGATTGTGTGCCGAAGGAGAGACTGGGGTTTGAGCCGTTTCAGAGGGCAAATGTGCTGGTCTGTCCAGTAGAACAGACTCAAGTATGGTAGCTCCTTGGAGACCAGCCAGATTTTGGGGGCAGGAGCTTTTCCAGAGTCTGGTGT
>NW_015169853.1:109162-109896 GCF_001447785.1 Gekko japonicus | reverse complement strand
CTCAGCCCCACCTACTTCACAGGGTGTCTGTTGTGGGGAGGGGAAGGGAAAGGAGTTTGTAAGAGAAGAGAAGAAGAGAAGGTAGTGGCTTACAATCCCTTTCCCTTCCCCTCCCCACAACAGACATCCTGTGAGGCAGGTGGGGCTGAGAGAGCTCTGACAGAAACTGCTCTTTTGCAAGGACAGCTCTGACAGAACTACGGCTTGCCCAAGGTCATCCAGCAGGTGCAAGCGGAGGAGTGGGGAATCAAACCCGGTTCTCCCAGATTAGAGTCCGCGCACTTAACCACGACACCAAACTGGCTCTCTCTGGCCACTCTGAGATGCTGAGTGAAGGGCAGGGTAGAAATCCAGTTTCTTCTTCCTCCTCCTCGTACGGAGCAGTTGGGTGAGGAAAGGCAGTGCAGGGTGGAAGGGATGAGGGTGTAGGGACAGCTGGGGGGGGGGGGGGAGGTCCAGGAGGAGGCAGCAGGAGAGCGTGGTGCTAGGAGCACCAGGGACCGGTCTTTGGAGGGAGAACCGGGCACGAGGGAAGATCTGTCATGTTACTTGTTGCCAGCTGTGGGTTAGGTGGAAGCGTCTCAGCTGGCGCAGGTGCCACCCTCTGGGCAGGATGGCGACAGGAGAAGCCCCTGGGCTTGCAGACTGCCTGCCCTCGTTGACTTCCTGGGTGTGTCAGGAAGGCTGGATTTCCCTTCGCCAGCCCACTGTGGGCCACCTCTCATGTTCCCCTC
>NW_015169853.1:98829-108721 GCF_001447785.1 Gekko japonicus | reverse complement strand
CCCCTCCCCTCCTCCTCCTCCTCTCCTCTTCTTCCTCTTCCTGTTCTTCTTCTTCTTCTTCTTCCTCTTCCTCTTCTTCTTCTTGAAAGAGGCTGTGGCGAGGGCATTACGGTGGCACGGCGGCCCTGGCAGTGGCCAGAGGAGCACATCTTGCTGTGGCTGAGCCCACCCCCTTCCCCATCTTCGGGGGAGAGCCTGATCCATGGTGGTGTGGGGGGGGGGGCATAGTGGAGCCCGGTGCTCAATCCCAGCCTATAGAGGTTGCACTCTCTGCCTTGGTCCCCGAAGTCCAGCTCTGGAATCCGCTCCCCTGCCTGGTTGTCCGAGGACGCAGAGGTCTGTGAGGACCTTGAGAGCCAGCGCGGTTACCATGTTGGAATGGGGTCTGGGACCCCTGAATGGGACTCTCCACTCCTGTGGGAGCCGGCTGGGTGACCTTGGGCCAGTCACCTGCCCTCGGCCTAGCCTACCTCGCAGGGTTGTCCTGAGGGTACAGTGGAGGAGAGGTGAACGCTGTAAGCCGCTTCGGGTCTCCCTGGGAGAGAAAGTCGGGATAGAAATGAAGTGAATAAATGAGTAAATAAACCCAGGTTCAGAAGGGAGCCCTCTGATGCACCCTGGCCTGGCAGCTCCCGTCATTGGAGGGGGGAAAGGGGAGCTAGCAGGGAAGGACCCCAGTAGCAGCGTGAAGCGGTCTGCCTCTGAGCTTGTGCAGAGTGCATTCCGGCGTACCTCTGGGCTTGAAGGGGCCAGGTTTCCAGCTAGCCTTGAGCTCTGGCTCCTCTCATTCGGAGGCTTGAGCTGTGGGCTCTGGCCTGTGGGCTCTCTGCCTCTGCTGTGTCAGGAAACGCTCCCAGCCGCCTCTCGCCTTCCCCAGCTGGGCAGTCCCAGCAGGGGATGGCTATTTCCCCCCTCTCCCATCCAAGCCTCCTCTTGGAGCAGACGGTGAGCCCACAGCTGGCAGTTCTGCAGCTGGGGAGCTTTGCCGGGCCCTTTCCGTCCCAGCTCCCTGGGGGCTTCCGGGCTTTGTGCATTCCGGCACACAATCGCTGGGGCTGGACTTGGAGCGGTGGCCGAAGCCCCGGCCAGCGCCGAGGAGGCGGAGCCGAAGGACTTTGCTGCGAAGGCACACACGCCGGGCTGGGAAACTGCTGGGCAGCCAAGAAAAACAGGCCTCGGTGGAATGCGCTTTCCAAAGCAGCAAGCGAAATAAACAAGGCCAGGTGCCGGCTGGGGAGAGGCGGCTGCTTCAGCCGAGGGAGGGGTCGGATCGCTGGGCCCTTGGGCTGGGCATCTCTCTCACGGCATTGTCAGAGCCAGCCCTAGGAGGACCGGGAAACTGCAGGACGGGCAAGGCCCTGATTTCAGGCCCCACACACACACACACACACAGGCACCTCCTGTACTTCCCTCCTCCTGATGGTTACAGGGAAGATCTGTCATGCTGGACGGTCTGAGGTTGCCAACCTCCAGGTGGGGTCTGGAGGTCCCCCAGCATTACAGCTGAGCTCTAGACTGCAAAGATAGCTCCCCCGCAGAAAACAACAGCCTTAGAGGGCAGTCTCTGTGTCATTATCCCCACTAAGGTTCCTGCCCTCTCCATGTTCCACCCCCAAAGTCTCCAGGAATCTCATAAGAACGTAAGAGAAGCCAATATTGGATCAGGCCAAAGGCCCGTCCAGTCCAACACTCTGTCACACAGTGGCCAAAAATACCAGGTGCCCTCAGGAGGTCCAGCAGTGGGGCCAGGACACTAGGAGCCCTCCCACTGTTGATCCCCCCCCAAGCACCAAGAATACAGAGCATCACTTGCCCCAGACATAAGAACATAAGAGAAGCCAGTGTTGGATCAGGCCAGTGGCCCATCTAGTCCAACACTCTGTCAAACAGTGGCCAAAAATACCAATTCCCATCAGGAGGTCCAGCAGTGGGGCCAGGACACTAGAAGCCCTCCCACTGTTGCCCCCCCCAGGCACCAAGAAGACAGAGCATCCCTTGCCCCAGACCAAGAGTTCCTATAAGAACTTAAGAGAAGCCAATGCTGGATCAGGCCAATGGCCCATCTAGTCCAATACTCTGTGTCACACAGTGGCCAAAAATACCAGGAGCCACCAGGAGGTCCAGCAGTGGGGCCAGGACACTAGAAGCCCTCCCACTATTGACCCCCCCAAGCACCAAGAATACAAAGCATCCCTTGCCCCAGACCAAGAGTTCCTATAAGAACTTAAGAGAAGCCAATGCTGGATCAGGCCAATGGCCTATCTAGTCCAACACTCTGTGTCACACAGTGGCCAAAAATACCAGGAGCCACCAGGAGGTCCAGCAGTGGGGCCAGGACACTAGAAGCCCTCCCACTATTGACCCCCCCAAGCACCAAGAACACAGAGCATCCCTTGCCCCAGACTGAGAGTTCCTATCTATACCTTGTGGCTAATAGCCACTGATGGGACCTCTGCTCCATATGCTTATCTAATTCACTCTGGAAGCTGTCCATGCTTGTAGCTGCCACCACCTCCTGTGGCAGTGAATTCCATGTGTTAATCTCCATACCTAGCAACCCTAGGACAACCTGATCTTCAGGGAGGCTGGTCTACCAGGGCTGAGTTTTGTTTTTGTTTTATTAAACTCGCCATGCCAAGGCTGATTTTGTATGTATAAGGCTCTCGTGCCATTTCTGTTCTGCAAATAAAATGCCTGAAGTCGGCCAGTCTGGGAGGTGTGTATGGCCAGGCGCTTCCCCCCAACTGGTTTGTGTCAACTTGTTATCGAGCTCCGTTTTGCAGTGACTCAGCTGCAAACTGCTTGGGTTTTGAAACCACACTTCAAGACCAACCTTCTACCCTCAGAAAAGACTTCCCTGTGCCCACAGCAAATGTAACCCATGCCTGTCTGGGGTCGGGGGCGGAGCTTAAACTTCCAAAATAGATTCCCCAGCCTCTCTGTCCGGTCCCTGGTGCTTCCATTCTTTCAGCAAGAGGTTGCATTCAGACGCCGGCCTGATCTTGCTCTCTCTGCAGAGTGTAAATGATCCTTCTGGGCAGGCTTAGGTTCCCTGGCACTGCCACCCTGTCCCAGGAGGAGATGGATTGTGGCATTTGATCCTTGGGGTTTTGCTGCTCTTGGGCATTTTCCACACCGGATATTTGACGCTGGGCTGATTCGGTGTGTCTCCCTCCCTGCATCGGCCTCATTACCTTTCAAGAAATGCCCCTGCTCCGGCAGAGACTTCTGTGTTACAGGTGCATGGCCTCTCGCACGCCTCGTCTCTGTCTCTCTTGCAATTTTTTTTCCGTTTCTCTTTGTTGCAGTCCTTTGAATGCACTGTGTCTAAACTACTGTAATATCCCCTTTGTTGTATGTTTTCGTGTTTTAAAAAAATACAGTGCAAACATTCGAGACAGATGTAGTTTAAAGCTCTGTGTGCTGTCAGACAATGTTTTTCCTCCCATGCATCACAAGGGATGAAAGCGATTCTTGTGGTTTTGCAGTTTCCCTGTGCAAGGACAGCAGTGAGTTCCGCCCACCAAATTCCGCATCAGATGGCATCTGTGTTCGTTCAAAAAAGGTTCTAGTCCTTCAGTGCAGGAAAGCAGACTTGAAAGTGTGTGGGGCTTGAGGATACATGTGGGGATTTCAGCAGCCTTTCCACTGGTTAGAGGGCCAAGCATTAGTTCCAGGCGTGGTCGTCGCCCCTCCTACTGATTTCCCAAGGGCAAATATATTTTGCAAAATAGATGCACACTCAGTTATTTTGTGTAATGTGTTCAGGGCATCAATCCTGGTTTCCTGCTGCCCAACTCTAGGGATTTTTGTGTGTGGTGTGATGGTTAGAGTGTCACACTAGGATCTTGAAGACCCAGGTTCAAATCCTACTCTGTTGGGCAGCCCCTTCTTTAGGGGCGGGGCCGTTTCTCAGTGGCAGAGCCTCTGCTTGGCATGCAGAACGTCCGGGGTTCAATCCCCGGCTTGTCCAGTTAAAAGGATGTGGCAGTAGGTGATGTGAAAGACCTTGACCTGAGACCCTGGGGAGCCTCTGCCAGTCTGAATAGTCTATAGCCGCCTCGATGGGCCAAGGGTCTGATTCAGTAGAAGGCAACTTCTACTGAAGGCAACTTCAGTAGGAGGCAACTTCGTGTCTTCGTGTGACCCGGAGACAATCAGATGCCCTCAGCCTAACCTAACTTGCCGGGTTGTTTCGAGGATAAAATGGAGAAAGGGGGACTGTTGTTCGCCACTTTGGGAAGTAAATGGGAACTAAATGAAGTGTGCTCAGGGCTATTTTTGGGCAGGAACGCACAGGAACGGAGTTCCGGCTGGCTTCCAAGTTGGCCACGCCCAGCAGGAACTCATTAGCATAATAGGCCACACCCAACAGCAGGAACTCATTAGGATTGGCTACATTAGGGGTGTGTGGCCTAACATGCCAAGGAATTCCTGCTACAAAAAGGGCCCTGGGTTTGGACAACAAACAAGGTAAACAGAATAAGAAGGGAAAGGTGGGTGTGGCTGGATGAGCACACTTCTGGTAACATGGGGGTGCGGCCTAATATGCCAGTGAGCTGTGCTGTCAGGGTGTGGCCTAATATGCTAATGAGTTTCTGCTGTTGGGCGTGGCCTATTATGCTAATGAGTTTCTGCTGGGCTTTTTCTACAAAAAAAGCCCTGAGTGTGCTCATCTCTCACCAGGCTCCAGAGCAACGCATGGCTTGACGTCTCCGTGGCTCAGGGAGCCTGCCTGTCGTTCACGGTGGCCACCCTTGAGCTTTCCGTAGCAGGAACTTCTTTCCTCCTCCAGAGTTATGGCATTATACGTTTAGCCACAACCAGTCAGTGACTAGCAGGATGCAACCTTTGGGCCTGGGCAGTTCGAAGGAAGCTGTATTTTGTGCCCCCTTGGGGACTCTCCGTGACTCCTGCTTTCCCCCCTTCTTCCCATCAGGAAGAAGCCGCTGGGGATGAAGGTCTCTCGAGGTTGCAGGCAGCGGCCAGGGCCGAGGAGGCGGAGGGCTCACCAAGGCGGCGGGCACGGCTGGCTGCCCGACTCCGGCTCACGGCTCACTGGCTCTTGATGGCAGCTGGGAAGGTCCTGGCTGTCGCGCTGCTGGGACTGGCAGGTAGGTGCCAAGGGGTGGGCGAGGAGGACGGGCACATGCTGGGGAAACACAAGGTCAGATTTCTGTGTTGCTGGGATTGCTAGTGGGTAACGTTTGAGCATTCCCCCCCCTCCCCCTTTGCACATGATATACCTAACAAGCATTCAGGGGTATGATGGGTTCTGGCTGTGGAGTGGTCAAGAGCATATATCCTTCTGAGAGTCCCCAGAGGCCCCTGGGTAGGAGGGAGGCTGCAACAGAACCCCTTTCTTCAGTGGGCAAGCTAGAGTGGGCTGCGGCTCACGGTGGGGGGGGGGTGTTGAGTCATCTGACTGCACAGCAAGGCAGGGCCAGTTCTCAACATTCTGTCACTCCACACCAGGTACATACGTCATCTCCTGGACAGGTGCCATTATTGGCCAAGCCGAGATTTAGCTCAAACATAGCCAGTGGTGCCGTGGGCCTCGATTAATAGGGTTGCCAAGCCTAGGAGCCGGCAGTAGGGTTGGGGGGTGGTGACCTGGGGTTGCATGTATGTCAGGGATGTGGTGGGTGCAACCTGGAAGTGACAGCTAGTAGCTCTAGGAATTGCTGGAAATTCTGTGGTTTTACCATAGAGTTTCCTACAATTCCTAGAGCTACCCATTGTCACATCTGGGTACAACCAGTGCAGAGGTTTTTAAAAACCCTCTCCTCGGAGGGAATGTCTTTTGCTTGGGGCGGGGGCAGCTATAGAATGCATCTTGGGGTAAGAGCAGATACTGTCCTGGAAATCGATTCCCACTTCTGGGAAGGGAGGGGGTAAGCAGACTCCTGGGGCTGGTGAGGATTTTATGATGTCAGAAAGAGGCCCTCCACATGAACAAGCCTTTAGCTTCTTGATCACGGAACCCAACCAGGGATTTCACTGTGAGGTGTTCCTCTCCCTTTGAGGAGGGTGCTCGCCTCGGTGTAATTCCAGGCTCACACCTGCCGTTGACCCTGTTGGAAAAATTGGCAAAAATACGTAGATATTCAGCACATGCAATGGATCTTTACAACAACTGCAATGGAGATTCTTCTTCTTCTTGACCCCTAGAAGGAAATCACCTGAATGCATTAACCAATGATTGTTAGTAAATAGGCTTCACTTTCCACAGGCTTTGTTTTCATTGGCTCCGTGCCAGGTTTCCCTTCCAGGTCAGTCTAAACAATAGCATACAAGGTAAGCACACATTAACCCTATAATGACTGAATTAGGCTTTGCAACACACACATATATTTCCAACAAACCCAATAGCCGAACCAGCCTCCGGAATCTCTGCTTGTTAAACTGCATTCTTCTTGTGGCGGATGTCCGCCCATGCGTACCCGGGCTCAGGTTGTCCTGTCGTCCTCTTGGCTGAGTCTGGGGTGACCGGTGACTTCTCCCCCACCTCCCCGCTCCAGTAACCCCTACAGCCGCCTCCCCCTTGCCCCCTCCCCAGGGATCACCCTGCCGTCCGCCTTCTCCAGCGTGTACTTCCTGGTCTTCCTGGGCCTCTGCACCTGGTGGGCCTGCCACTTCCCCATCAGCCACCTGGGCTTCAGCGTCTTGTGCGTGGTGGTGGATGTCTTTGCCGGAGGACACCTCCTCTGCCTCTACGGCTACCAGACCCCCTTCATGCAACAGACCCTTCCGCCGGCGGGCATCTGGGCACGGTAAGAGCTCTGCGTGCAACTGCTGTGGGCGGGGTGTGTGTGTGTGTGTCACTCTCTGGATGGTGTCGGTTAGTCAGTGTGACGTGATTGGGAGGGCCAGATTAGGTGACTCAGGTACGTGGTCTTGTGCTTGGAAGTCTGGCCCGGGTGCCTCACAGAACAAGCAGGCAGTAGAATCATAGAGCTGAAAGGGACCTCCGGGGTCATCTAGTCCAACCCCCTGCACAGTGCAGGAAATTCACCACTATTTCTCCCCCCACACATCTCCAGTGACCGCTGTTCCACACCCAGAAGTTGACAAAAAAATCTCCAGGATATTTGGCCAAACTGGCCTGGAGAAAATTGCTTCCTGACCCCAAAGTGGCAGTCAGCATTTCCCTGGGTATGTCAGAAAGGGCCACGAGAACTAAGCACTGAGGCAACCCTTCCTGCCTTCCCTCTCACGATATGCCCAAGTTCACAGAACCAGCATTGCTGTCAGGTGGCCACCGAGCCTCTGTTTTAAAAAGTAGCTATAGTGGCATGGAGTTCCTCTGATACATCCAATGAATAGCTTCCCCGATTCTTTCTCTCACCTAGGCCCCCTTAGTAGTCAACAGAAAACCATCATTCCTAGAGAGCCAGCGTGGTGTAGTGGTTAAAGGGTCGGACTAGGATCTGGGAGACGCAGGTTCGAAACCCCTCTCTGCCATGGAAGCTTGCTGGGTGACCTTGGGCCGGTCACATGCTCCCAGCCTCACCTCCCTCAGGGGGTTGCTGTGAAGATAAAATGAAGAGGTAGAATGATGAAAGTCGCTTTGGGTCCCCATCGGGGAGGAAGGTGGAATAGAAATAAAGTAAACAAATCCCTGGCATTTTGAGCTTTCTTCCCCCCCCCCCCAAAACACCCCCAAACGTTTTTGGGGGGGGTTCTCCAGGTGGGTCTAGTAACAAATAAATATACACTGCAAAAACCTTTTAGCAAACTAATGTGTTCTATTTATGGTCATGATTTAGTAAAGTGCATAGTATATCATTATTTCATCCTAGTCAGGTATAAATATTCATTACATTCAATAAGCAATAACATTCAATACATACAGATTGCTAACTACCAGACAATTTTGCATCAGTGTTTTAAAAGTCAAGCTTTGAGAATGACAGGAGTATTCCGTCCATGAATGTTAGCTGCATAATGTGTCTTTTGTAGGACAGGCAAAAAGCATCCATACAAGAAGGCTGTCCCCCTTTTTGGAAGACTTCATGCAAGGAGAAGCGGGCTTATAATTCTAGAAACTCCCGTTGGGGCTTGACTTTTAAAACACTGATGCAAAATTGTCTGGTAGTTAGCAATCTGTATGTACTGAATTTTATTGCTTATTGAATGTAATGAATATTTATACCTGACTAGGATGAAATAACGATACACTATGCACTTTACTAAATGGTGACCATAAACAGAACACAATAGTTTGCTAAAAGGTTTTTGCAGTGTATATTTATTTGTTACTAGACTCTCCTAACACTGCAGCTCGGGTTGCTTCAGCCTCTAGGTGGGGCCTGGAGATCTCCCAGAATTCCAGCTGATCTCCAGATGATAGAGGCCAGTTCCCCTGGAGAAAATGGCTGCTTGGGAGGGTGGAGAATCTGGCCTGATAGCCCACCCTTCTTTGGCTCCACCCCCAAAATCTCCAGGATTTCCCAACTCAGTTTTGGTATCCCTGTTTGGAAGGATTGCAGGAAAGGACTTCAGCACCCAATCCATTCAGTCTACATGTGGCGGGGTGGGGAGAGACAGCCATGAAAATGGCTGCTGTGTGGGGCTGGGAAACTCTGGGTTTTCCTGCTTGCGTGGCAGCCGTCCAGGCTTTGTTGCGATCTTTCTCAAAACTTCCAAACTCTGGGCAAAGAACCTGTGCGGGATAGGCCCACGTCCGGTAGAGTTCTAGGGAAAGCTGGGCATTTGACCCCGACCCGGTAGCATGATCGCCACATATGGTTTTAATTGCTGCTGCTGCCATTTAATACCACAATTATTTCTGTGTGCTCATCCACCCGTGCACTCTGTGCAGCTGATCAGTTTCATTTCTGTATCCTTGTCTTCAACGCTGCGCTGGCAAGGGCCTCGAGCGATCTTATGCACAGAGAGCCGTTAGTGAATATTTTAAATAAACAGAAGCCAGCCAGATAGCCCAGGAAGACCCGCCATAGAGCTTTCGGAAGACCTGGGAATGGGAGGAAGATCTTGTTGCCCCTTGATGGAGGCGGGAGGAGGGGGGATTAAAGGGGTAGGGCGAGCTGGGAGGAGGGGCCGTGGCTCAGTGGCAGAGCCTCTGCTTGGCGTGCAGGAGGTCCCAGGCTCAATCCCGGGCATCTCCAGTTTAAAAGAATCAGGTAGTAAGTGATGAGAAAGACCTCCGTCGGAGACCCTGGAGAAGTCCTGCGGGTCTGACAATACTGACCTTGGTGAACCCAGTGGTCTGATTCAGTATGAAGCCGCTTCATATGTTCAGCTTGTCTTAACTCAGGCACCCCGTCTGTGGCTTCCTTGGAAGGCTTGGCTTGGCCCCTCCCGCTGACGGGCTGGGGGCAGAGCTTCATTGAAGCCACATTTGTAACACTGCGGGAGGAGTTCCTTCCTTGAGCGATGGAAATCATGAATCCCTCCATGCATGTGCAGAGTGCCTTCACACCTAACCCCATTGTGGAGTCGAGCAGAGCCCTTCCACTGAGGGAACTCGGCTTTCCAACATTCCTGAGCCCCCGCCCCCCCACATCTTCTAGAAAATGGGCTGTTATTTGCAGAGGGTTCCATGCACCAATTCCGTGCTCCTTCTGCACAGCACTGGGTTCTATTGGTGATTCCTTCTGTGTGTGTGTGTGGGGGGGAATCCTACCAGTGCTCCCTCTAAGCTGTGGAGTCTTGTGAGTAAAAATTCTACTTTGTGAGCTCCTGGCATTCAAGTTGTGAGCGAGCCATTTGGCTGCTGCATCAATTAGTTTGCTCTGGAGCCCCGTCCTCCCTGAGCGGAGACAAAAATGGGTGAGCCGGAGGCTAAAAAACGGTGAGCTAGTTCACACTAACTCAGCTTAGAGGGAACACTGGATCCTACCTGGATTCTGATCCCCCCCCCCCCCTT
>NW_015169853.1:36110-98713 GCF_001447785.1 Gekko japonicus | reverse complement strand
GCACGGACTCTAATCTGGGAGAACTGGGTTTGATTCCCCCCTCCTCCACTCACAGCTGATGGATGACCTTGGGCAAGCCGTAGTTCTGGCACAGCTGTTCTCTCAAGGGCAGTCCTCAAAAGAGCTCTCTCAGCCCCACCCATCTCACAGAGTGTCTGTTGTAGGGAGGGGAAGGGAAAGGAGTTGGTCAGCCGTTCTGAGACTCCTTTGGGTAGTGAAGGGCGGGGTATACATTCCTCCTCCTCCTCCTCCTTCCCTCCTCCTGAGGACCCAAAGTGGCTTACCTCATTTTCCTCTACTCCACTTTATCCTCACAACAGCCCTGTGAGGTAGGACAGGCTGAGAATATGTGACTGGCCCCAGGTCTCCCGGTGAGCTTCTGTGGCAGAGCAGAGATTTGAAACGGAGTCTTTCTGATCCTGGTTCAGCGCTGTTGCCCACAACGCCACACTGGTTGGGGCGCATGATTCGCTCTGGGTTCTCAGCACTTGACCCCTTCACCATTCCCCCCTCCCCCGGGCAGGAAGGGAGGGGCTGGGATGGCTCGGGAGACCCCTCCCTTGTCCCCTGTTCTTTTTCTCTCCAAGCCCTTTGAAACGTGAGTCCCCCAAAGGGCGTGTGGGGCACTCCCAAGACCTCTTTATCACCTGAGCCGTGGTTGAATTAGGTTCCCCCTCCCAGGCTCAATCTCTTCCTCCTGCAGGGGTTTGTTGTGGGCTGGACTGACTCCAGGGAGCCCCCGTGGACTGAATGCCTCTCTAAGTGCCCCCTTTGGAAACCGAAGGAGGGACCTATGTCTCTCTTGTGAAAGCCAGTCTGGGAACAAAGCAGAGGCCTTTTACACCCCCCTCCCCACCTCTTTGAACCTCCCTGGCTGGGCCTTTGTGCCTCTGGGAGAAGAAGAATGGCAGGTGCTGCTTTCCTTTCTCTTCCCTCCGTGGTTTCCCGTGAGAAAGTCGGCCTTTTGCCAGCCAGCAAGAGATGGCTTTCTGTCCCTTCTCTTGCAACCTGATCCAAGGTCTGTTGCAAAGGAGACCTTCAGCGTCCCTGGAGGCCATTCCTGTGCGTGAACACGGAGTGTCGGAGCCCGCAGCTTCCTGCCCTTCACAAGATAGAAACTTTGCAAAACTTCTGCAGTCCGGAATTGGACTTGAGGAACCTGAAAGAGACCCCTCACCCGGGCTTGTTTCTCCGTTACAGCTGGGCCGCTTTGAATGCCCCCTGTGCTTTGGGGGTGGCCTATGTGCTTGGAAGGAGCTGCAGTGGCTCAGGTGCTTAAGACGCTGAACTGCAGGCTGTGGAAGGTCGGTAGTTCAGCAGTTCGAGACCCAGGTGCCGCATGACGGAGTGAGCTCCCGTCTCTAGTTCCAGCTCCTGCCAACCTAGCAGTTCGAAAGCAAGAAATTGCAAGTAGATAAATAGGTACCACTTCAGTGGGAAGGTAACAGCGTTCCGTGCGCCTTGGTGTTTACTCATGCTGGCCACATGACCACGGAAACGTCTTCGGACAGCGCTGACTCTTTGGCTTTAAAACAGAAATGAGTACCGCAGCCCTAGAGTCAGATTCGACTGGCTTTCGAGCAAGGGAACCTTTACCTTTACCTTTATGTGCTTGGAAGGCCCCCAGAGAGGGAGTGTGACGGGATTCCTCCTGTCACGTTCACACTGTGGTCCGTGGCTACTACTTTTTTAGTCTGCAACCAGTTCAGCTGTCGTGGGTCCCAACTAGAGTTGTCAACTTTGGGTTGGGACATTTCCTGGGGATTTGAAGGCGGACCCTGGGAAAGGGCGGGTTTGAGGAGGGGAGGGGCTTCGGTGGAATAAAACGCCCTAGAATCCACCCCCCACCAATGTTCCCTCTAAGCTATGGAGTCCTGTGAGCAAAAATTGTACTCTGGGAGCTACTGGCATTAAAGTTGTGAGCAGGTGAATTGGCTCCTGCATAGATTAGTTTGCTCTGGAGCCCCATCCTTCCTGAGCTAAGAAAAAAATGTGTGAGCCAGAGGCTAAAAAACTGTGAGCTAGCTCACACTAACTCAGCTTAGAGGGAACACTGCCCCCCACCCCCAAAGCAGCCATGGGCTCCAGAGGAACCAATCTCTGTCACCTGGAGTTCTGTTGTAATTCTGGGTGGTCTCTCCTGGAGATTTGGAAAAATATATGACACTGTGCGTAATCGATGTATACTTCAGGTAGATCTGTGTCGTGCTTTTTAATTTTTCTTTTCTTAATATTTCTATATTGTTATATATATACTGGTGTCAAGCAGGGCTTTTTTTTTGTAGAAAAAGCCCAGCAGGAACTCATTAGCATAATAGGCCATACCCAACAGCAGGAACTCATTAGCATATTAGGCCACACCCCCGACAGCACAGCTCCTAAGCGTATTAGGCCACACCCCCATGCCTTCCCTTGGCCTGCCCAGGCAAGCCAGCCCTTGGAGAGGAGGGGAGGCAGTTTAAAGGTTTTGGCTGTAGTCGGCGTGGCCAACTCTGAAGCCAGCCGGAGCTGCGTTCCTGCCCAAAAATAGCCCTGGTGTCAAGTATTACCAAATGTAGGTTCAGCAAAATAATACATCCAAGTGCAGGTTTACCCCACTTTCAGACATTCAAACAGCACCGTGTCAGTTTCACAATGACTATAGAAGAATTAAGAGAATAAAAATAAAAAGCACAAAATAGATCTACCATAAGCGTACATCTGTTATACACAGTGTTATATATTTTTCAATATCTTCCTAACACTGTGACCCTCAGTTTTGGTACTGCTTTCCACCTAGAGATTGGCAATCCTAGTCTCAACTGAGGAATTCTGGGAACTGTATGGTGAACAGGGCTGGAATTCCTGGCCCCAGGACTCCTCCACTTCCCATGAGCCTTGGCAGGTACTCACAGAAGAAGAAGAAGAGGAAGAGGAGGAGATTGGATTTATACCCTGCCCTTCACTCAGAGCAGCTTACAAACTCCTTCCCCTTCCCCTCCCCACAACAGACACCCTGTGAGGTAGGTGGGGCTGAGAGAGCTCTTTCCAGAACTGCCCTTTCAAGGACAGCTCTTGTCAGAACTATGGCTTGCCCAAGGTCATCCAGCAGCTGCAAGTGGAGGGGTGGGGAATCAAACCCGGTTCTCCCAGATTAGAGTCCACACACTTAACCACGACACCTGCCGGCTGCATTTACTCTTGAGTCTGTCTGGGACTGCTGGAGCTTCTTGGTCACACAAAGAGGGGAGCTCATGTGGAGAGACCTGCACAGCCGATATGTCACTACCAAAATGCCCCCAGCACAATTCGGCCGGAGTGATGTCTGAAGCCATTGCAGGAAAGCAGCTGCTTGCAGCGCTCCTTGGAAAGAGGGCCAGGATGGCTCAGCCAGCTTTAGATCTGCAGTGCCGCCGTCCTCTAATGTGGATTTCTTGAATCTTCCCTGCAGGCTGTTTGGCTTGAAGGACATCATCCAGCACGAGGCCTGCAGCAAGCCCAACGCGCTGTTCCTCAACATGGACCTCCCGTGGCCCGTATATGCCAACCCGGGCATCTTGCTGGTGCTCTATTACGTCTTGGCCACCCTGGTGAAGCTCCGCAGGTCCCATTCCTACGGCCAGGTGAGGAGGGAGGCATGCCGCGCTGCTCCGCCACTCGGCCCGTGCACCCTTTCTTGGCCTCGCCACTGGAGGATTTAAAAATGTCAGCTCTGGACCCTGATCCGGGGAAGGACCGCCTTGGAGAGGAGCAGTTCCAGTGCAGAGCTTAAGTGGGGCTGTGTTAACAAACAAGCGCAGAAAGGGGAAGTAGGAAGAGGGAGGTGCACCAAAGCAGTATCCTGTGTTGATGAAGGGCTGGATGGCCTGTGTCCAGATCTCTCAGGGTCCCCGTGAATGGCCTGGGTGGCTGTAAGCCAGCAGCTCTCGCTAAGCCCCACCTCTCCCTACATGGGGATAGATCAAGACGGATCGCCGCATTAGTCTGTCTACAGCAGTAGAAAAGAACAAGAGTCCAGCAGCACCTTAAAAAGACTCACAAAATTTGAGGCCGAGGATGAGCTTGCGTGAGTCACGGCTCACTTCTCCAGATAGATCAAGATGGGTGGCCATGTGAGTCTGTCTGTAGCAGCAGAAAAGAGCCAGAGTCCAGCAGCACCTGAAAGACGACAGTGATGGCGAACCTTTTAGAGATCGAGTGCCCAAACTGCGACCCAAAACCCACTTATTGATCGCAAAGTGCCAACATGGCAATTGAACCTGAATACTGAGGTTTTACTTTAGAAAAAACAACTCATACATTAACTTAAGATGATCCAAACAAAGTAAGGAAAGCCATCCCAAATGCTTTCACTTACTTAAAATTATTTGGCAGAGAATTCGACACTTTAATGATGGTCTGGGCCTGGCTGGGGCGATGGCATATGTGCCCACAGAGAGGGCTCTGAGTGCCACCTCTGGCACCCGTGCCATAGGTTTGCCATCACTGGACTAAGACAATCTGTGGCAGGGGAGGAGCTTGCGTGAGTCACTTCTTCAGATATTGACCAAGATGGGCGGCTGCGTTTGTGTGTCTGTAGCAATAGAAAAGAGCCTTGCAGAGGCATCTGAGGAAGTGAGCCGTGACTCACGTAAGCTCCTCCCCAACCACATATTTTTATTTTATTTTTATTTTTATTTAATTCGATTTCTATCCCGCCTTGCCTGACAAGCAGGCGCAAGGCGGCGTACAATAATAATTTACAATAAAAACAGATAAAATTCTAACAATAAAATATAAAGTGCAGATTAAATACGAAGGATAAAGTGCAGATGGCGGTCGTTGTCGTTGGCCCCGTATGACTAGACCAGTATCCCAAAGAAAGTGCCAGTCATAGATGTTCAGTAGCTCGTTCGGTGGCAGCTCCTAATCCAAAGCCTGGTGGAAGAGCTCCGTTTTACAGGCCCTGCGGAACTGTAGAAGGTCCCGCAGGGCCCTGATGTCCTCCGGGAGCTCGTTCCACCAGCATGGAGCCGCTACTGAGAAGGCCCTAGATCTGGTGAAAGCCAGTCTGGCATCCTTGGGGCCAGGGACAGTCAGGCGATTTTGAGTCCCCGACCTCAGTGCTCTCTGGGGAACATGTGGAGAAAGGTGGTCCCTCAGGTAGGCAGGACCCTGGCCATATAGGGCTTTAAAGGTTAAAACCAGCACCTTGAATCGAATTTTGTTAATCTTTAAGGTGCTCCTGGTCTCTTGCTCTTTTCTACCACTATGTGGGGATAGTAATGAAAGTGTACTTTGCAGGGCTGTTGGTCACGATCACAGAGATCAATGTGAAATGCATTGCACTCTCACAAAAAGAGTTTTATGTATATTTGTGACAACAGTGATCTTAAATGGCTATACCCATAGCAGTAAGTGGGGGGGGGGGATTCCACCATAACCCCTGGGAAGTCACTCACACACATTTAAATATCCATATCCCATATTTCTGCCTACTTGGGAACCAAAGTGGAGGATAACAGCAAGCACCAAGGAGCAGTGTTCCCTCTAAGCTGAGTGCATGTGAGCTGGCTCACAGCTTTTCAGCCTCCAGCGCATAGATTTTTTGTCTCTGCTCAGGAAGGAGGGCTCCAGAGCAAACTGATTCATGCATCAGCCAACTCGCTCACTCACAACTTTAGCGCCAGGAGCTCACAAATTAGATTTTTTGCTCACAAGGCTCCACAGCTTAGAGGGAGCATTGCTAAGGAGTCGTTCCAGAGGGGAGCCGTGTTGGTTGGAACTGCGAGATTTGAGTCCAGGAGCATCTGGGAGGCCGACAAGGTTTTCGGGGCATGAACGTTTGGGTGCCAAGGTGAACAGAGAATGAGAGAGGTAGTCAGCCATGCTGGTCTGAAGCAGTGGAATAAATTCGTGGTCAGTGGCCTGCAGAAGCCACTCCCGTGGGACTCCATGACAGCCCTGGAGAGGAACTGAATGTTCTTTTTGCTGCCGATTGGCTGTTTCTCTAATTCTCTAGAACAAATTTAGACTCCAGTCAGGCACCTTTGAGACCAACAAAAGTTTATTTGAGGTGTGAGCTTTTATGTGCAAGGCACACTTTTTCAAATGCATTGGAAGGGCAGACGAGGTTCTAAACTTCTAGACGGGGATTTAACAGCAATTGAACATGGAACACGCCGATGTTTAAGTTACGCAAAGTGAAAAACTAACCTTAATTTGTTATTTAGTTTTTCACTTTGCACATCTTGAACATCATCGTGTTCCATGTTCGTTTGCTGTTAAATCCCCGTCTGTAAGTTTAGAACCTGTGGTCATGTGGCCGGCATGACTAAACACCAAGGCACACGTAACGCTGTTCCCTTCCCACCGAAGTGGTCCCTATTTATCTACTTCCAATTTCTTGCTTTCGAACTGCTAGGTTGGCAGGAGCTGGAACTAGAGACAAGAGCTCACTCTCTCATGCGGCACACTCGGGTCTCGAACTGCTGAACTACCGACCTTCCACAGCCTGCAGTTCAGCGTCTTAACCACTTGAGCCACCGCAGCTCCTGACTGCTGCCTGACTGGACTCTAAATGTGTTCTAGAGAATTAGAGAAACAGCCAATCGGCAGCAAAAAGAACATTCAGTACCTCTCCAGGGCTGTCATGGAGTCCCACGGGAGTGGCTTCTGCAGGCCACTGATCACGAATCGGGGGCCAAGACCCCTTCAGTTCCTGCCAGGCGTCAGTTTCTGAACCAGGAAGGGGAAGAGAAGCTCATCTTTGATCTTCTGCCCCCATCAAAGCTGACTGGTGCCTGACTGGACTCTAAATTTGTTCTAGAGAATTAGGGAAACAGCCAATCGGCAGCAAAAAGTACATTCAATACCTCTCCAGGGCTGTCATGGAGTCCCACAGGAGTGGCTTCTGCAGGCCACTGACCACGAATCGGGGGCTGAGACCCCTTCGGTTCCTGCCCTTCGGCTCAGGCCTCTGGCCCCTTCCAGGCGTCAGTTTCTGAACCAGGAAGGGGAAGAGAAGCTCAGTTTTGATCTTCTGCCCATCAAAGGGAAAGAAAAGAAGAAGTTGGATTTATCCCCCGCTCTCACTTTGATGGGAGTCTTTCCCATGGCTGTTCCAAGTTCTAACGGCATTTTTCTTTCTCTTCTGCTCTGGAAAAAAACAAAAGCGGGGGGATGTCCCAGATTCAGCGTCCGAGTTCCTAGAGATGGAGAACTGGCCCAGGGACCAAGACGGCCTGGCTGAAGATGCCAAGGTGAGGTGCCCCAGAGTGGCTCCTGGTCAGGCCGGTGGGGGAGGCCGGAGGGAGGAATGCGCCACCTGTGCGCTAGTGCTGTGCTGGTGCCTTCGTGCCTGAACTGTGGGCTGAGTCCTCTGTCCTTTGGCTCACACTGGATGTCTCTGTGCTCTCCGTCTCCCTCCCCGGCCCCCCTCCACCCCCTTTGCAGCCAATGCTGCCTTCTGCGGCCGAGCCTGAGAACTGCACGGTGCACGTGATTGGAGAAGCCGACCCGCCAGGTAAGGATCCTGCTGCTTTGGTGCCGTCGTCCGTCCCTCTCCCCCTTGTCTGAATGAAGTCCAGCTAGCAAAGGGCTGCAGCTCTGCCTTCTCCGCATGGTCGTGTGTCTCTGTAAGATCAGAATGTGCGTGGGGGGAGGGTTCAGTCCAACAAGGGCCCTGAAAGGCACGCGGATCCCCCTAAACGGAGATCCACCCGGGGAGCTGGAGGGCAGGAGCCTGGCACAAAATGGGCATTCAGAGAACATAAGAACATAAGAGATGCCAATGTGGGATCAGGCCAAAGGCCCATCCAGTCCAACACTCTGTGTCACACAGTGGCCAGAAATACCAGTGCCATCAGGAGGTCCACCAGTGGGGCCAGGACACTAGAAGCCATCCCACTGTTGACCCCCCCAAACACCAAGATGACAGAGCATCACTTGCCCCAGAGCCCCTATCTATACCTTGTGGCTAATAGCCACTGATGGACCTCTGCTCCGTATGCCTATCTAATTCCCTTTTGAAGCCGTCCATGCTTGTAGCCGCCACCACAAGTGGCTTTGTGAGCCGATCTTGCTAGCACAGACTGTAAACATAACCCAGGGTTGTTGTAGATTTTCCGGGCTGTATAGCCGTGGTCTTGGCATTGTAGGACCTGACGTTTCGCCAGCAGCTGTGACTGGCATCCTCAGAGGTATCGCACAGAAAGATGGAGTACTCTCTGTGTCAAGGTGAGAAGAACTCCATCTTTCTGTGCTATACCTCTGAGGATATCATTCAATAATATTGTCCCGGTTCTGCCGAGCCGGGCCTCTCCAGCGGGATCCCACTCGAACTCCACCCCCCCCTCTTGTTCCGGGCGAGGCAAAGCGTCCCCGCTTTTATAGGGAGGCGGGACCACCTAGGAGGGACACCTCTAGTGTCCAATAAGAGGGGAGGGATCAGGTAGGTCTGACACATAACACTGCACCCCAGGTAAACGATTCTGTCAGTTGACTCCATGTTTTAGAGAAGCAAGATGTTACTGTCCCGGTTCTGCCGAGCCGGGCCTCTCCAGCGGGATCCCACTCGAGCCTCACCCCACACATCCCGCGCTTACCACACAGCAGGGTTCCGAACCGGCCGGGGAGGCCGGGGTTCAGGAGACAGGGGACAGCGGGAATGAGGGGTGCCGGACCACGGCGCAACCCCTTCCCCATAGAGCGCGTCCTCGGTTGCGCTGCCGAAGGGTGGGCCTCGAGACGATGATGACGCCAGGGTCCGCGGAGCTGCCCGTTCCAAGTGACGAGGCGATGAACTCCACCCCCCCTCTTGTTCCGGGTGAGGTTCGGCCCGACCGGGGAGAGCATCCCCGCTTTTATAGGGAGGCGGGACAACCTAGGATTGACACCTCTAGCATCCAATAAGAGGGAAGAGAGGGAGGGAGCAGGTATAAAAGGGGAACGAGAAGGGAGACCAGGGAGGAAGGAGACTGGAGAGGAGAGTGGAGATGGGCGGAGCAAGGCATCGGAGAGAGAGACGACGCGGCGGCCATCTTCACAGTCTCTCGCAGGGGCGCAGACTCAACCCTGGTGATGGAACCGGGTAGCTGGCCCAATTTCTGAGGTCTCCTGTTCCCCTGGTCAGCAGGGGCCAGGAGCTTGTCGGGACGGCCGAAGGGGGAAGAGAGGACCCCTCCCTCCAGGCTGGGGCGCCACAAATATATAATGATAAGAGAAGACAAAAACAAGTGTAGTAAACAGACTCAACAATTGCAACTAGTCAAAAAGCTGAAGAACATGTAATAGAAAATGATGTCTACAAAGCAGCTACAGTGAAAAAATACAAAATGTAAACAGTGGAGAACTGGCATGTGCCACAACGTATAAACAATGGAGAACTACTAAATAATTCGACGTTGTGTCTGGATGTTTGATAACAGCGTTTCGAACGTCATCCTTCATCAGAGTGTTCCCTTTAAGCTGCTGCGGTTTTCATACTCATACTGGCATGCATTGGGAACAGTCTGTGAATCATTCAATACAAAACCGGATGCCAATCTCCAACATGTAGTCAGCTTCAATAGCTTCAGACTTCCAGCGGGACCGGCAGCGTCTCTGTGTCCAGGTAAAAAGAACTCCATCTTCCTGTGCTGTACCTCTGAGGATGCCAGTCACAGCTGCTGGCGAAACGTCAGGTCCTACAATGCCAAGACCACCCATACAGCCCGGAAAATCTACAACAACTAATGAACTCTGGCCGTGAAAGCCTTTGACGATATGTAACCCTGGGTCTTGAGTTGGTGACTTCGTTCTGACTTCGGCAGTAAAGGGGGAAGGAAAGCAGGACGGAAGGTGGAAGGCCTTCCTGGGACTCATTCTGCAAACTCCTTCTAAGGCTGGTCCTAAGCAAGGGGATTTTGCTGAGCAGGGAGCCTGCCTGGCATTCTACCGCTTGGCATTGGACCTGGCTTGGCATGAGGGAATGCTGCACCCTTGTGGTTCGATGGCAGCATTGCAGGGACATCGGGCACTTCTGCTGGCCAGCTCTTGGGCCACGGGGTTCGTTTAGTTTTGTTGCAGACAGGGCTCTTCTTGCAGCAGGAACCCATTTGCATATTAGGCGACACGCCCCTAATGTAGCCAATCCTCCAGTCAGGTCCTACAATGCCAAGACCACGGCCATACAGCCCGGAAAATCCACAACGACTAATGAACTCTGGCCGTGAAAGCCTTTGACGATATGTGATCCTGGGTCTTGAGTTGGTGACTTTGTTCTGACTTCTGCATTAAAGCGGGAAGGAAAGCAGGACGGAAGGATCTGTGTCCAGGTAAAAAGAACTCCATCTTTCTGTGCTATACCTCTGAGGATGCCAGTCACAGCTGCTGGCGAAACGTCAGGTCCTGCAATGCCAAGACCACGACCATACAGCCCGGAAAATCTACAACAACTAATGAACTCTGGCCGTGAAAGCCTTTGACGATATGTAACCCTGGGTCTTGAGTTGGTGACTTCGTTCTGACTTCGGCAGTAAAGGGGGAAGGAAAGCAGGACGGAAGGTGGAAGGCCTTCCTGGGACTCATTCTGCAAACTCCTTCTAAGGCTGGTCCTAAGCAAGGGGATTTTGCTGAGCAGGGAGCCTGCCTGGCATTCTACCGCTTGGCATTGGACCTGGCTTGGCATGAGGGAATGCTGCACCCTTGTGGTTCGATGGCAGCATTGCAGGGACATCGGGCGCGTCTGCTGGCCAGCTCTTGGGCCACGGGGGTTCGTTTAGTTTTGTTGCAGACTCGAAGCCTGAACATTTCTGTGTATCGAGGCCAGCAGAGCAAAACTAGTGGTGAGTTCTGAAGACAAAGGACTCTCTGATGGGAGGCCTGGATTTCCCTTGCGGTGCATTACACATTGCCTCACTGGTGCCAGGGGTGAGCCCTGGAGTCATCTGGTCAAAACGCTTAGCAATTGGTCCCCGTCGGGATCCATGCAAGCAGCTACTAAACTGTGAAATCCACGGACTTGGGACAGGGTGGAAATTGCTAATTTAGATGGCTCTTTTAAAAGGAATAGATAGTATTGGTTGCTGAGGGACGTTTACTCATAACAACAGTATAAAACTTCCATATTCAGAGGCAGTATACCCAGGGCTCATTTCGTAGAAAAAGAGGTACAGGAGCTCATTACCATGACTCATTAGCATAACTTATTTGCATATGCCACACCCCCTGACATCACCAGAAGTGTGTCAGAAGGCAACACCCACTGCTCAGGCTCCACTGGACTGTTTTGGATTGCTAGCTATTGGGGGGGGGGGAACGTGCAGATCTGTCCTCACAGAGGAGGGAGAGCTTGTACCTGAATAAAACTTGGTTTTAAAAGTACCACTGAACTGTTTTGGACCAGGGGGCCGGGGGGGGGGGGCTCTGCAACTTTCCTGGCTGCTTCTTGCTCTGACTGAGGGCTGTTGGGAGCAGGGGGTGGGGCTTGTTGCATGTGCCCGCCCCCGGGGCTCTTTACTGCCGGAGCTCCGCTCTTGTGCGCTCCTGCAGGAAATGACCCCTGAGTATACCGCCTGGGTATCCAGATGCTGGGAGCATCCATGGTGGGGGGGAGGCCCTCCCCATCATATCCAAGTCAAAATCTTCCCAAGGCCTCTGGCCTGGAGCTCGGCTGCTGCAGCAAGCAGATTTTTCGGTCTCTCTCGGCCCTCCTAAGAGGCTGGAGAAAAGGCCCTTTAAAAGAAGAGCCTGCTTTTTCCTACTCCTGGCCTGGCTGGGTGGCCTCCCTGTGGAGAGGATTCTGGACGACTGCCCTATCCTCCCCCCGGATTGCAACAGCAGGAGCTGGGTGCTTTTCCTGGGGGAGGGACTGTGCAATGGCTGTGTGTAATGGTTAGGAGCTCAGGCTCTAATCTGGAGAACTGGGTTTGATTCCCCACACCTCCAAATGCAGCTGCTGGGGTTACATTGGGCCAGTTGCAAGTTCTTTCAGAGCTTCTGCTCTCAGGAGCAGTTCCCAAAAGAACTCTTTCAGCCCCACCTACCTCACAGGCAGTGTTTCCCCTAAAGCTGAGTTAGGGTGAGCTAAGCTCACAGTTTTTTAGCCTCCGGCTCACACCTTTTTGTCTTTGCTCACGAAGGATGGGCCCCAGAAAAAACTAATTTATGCAGCAGCCAGATTGCTCGCTCACAACTTTAATGGCAGTCGCTCACAAAGTGGAATTCTTGCTCACAAGACTCCACAGCTCAGAGGGAGCCTTGCTCACAGGGTGTCTGTTGTAGGGAGGAGAAGGGAAAGGAGATTGTAAACTGCTCTGAAGCTCCTTCGGGTAGTGAAGGGTGGGGTATAAATCCAATCTCCTCCTCCTCCTCCTCTTCCTCCTCCTCCTCCTCCTCTTCCTCCTCCTCTTCTCCTTCTTCTGTGTGTTTGAGGAAGCAAAATAAGAGGCATTTTCCTCTCCCGGGGGGGGGGGGCAGGATTGGCCTAGGGGTGTGCAAGCGCTATGCCCCCAGCTGTTTTTCCTTAGGAAGGTGGGAAATGCTCAAAATATTTCCTTTGCAGCTGGCAGAAAACGAGAGCCGCGTAAGGGAAAGCAGGTGCTGCAGTCGCTGGGCCACGTGATCATGACTCAGAGCTACGTCTGTGCCCTCATCGCCATGATGGTAAGAGGCCGGCATGCCCTGGGAGGGCACGGGGGGGGCCTTCCCAGTCTGGGCCCCAGAGAATTGGGAGGCCAGGGTTTCAAAGCGGGGTGTTTCCCTGCTCTGTGGCCGGAGGGTGATCCTCCCTCCTGCGCGGTCTGGGAACTCCTGGCTCCCGCCGCAGGCCGTGTCGGGTCCCTGCCTGATCCCGCTTCCCCTTGCAGGTGTGGAGCATCACCTACCACAGCTGGCTGACGTTCGTGCTGTTGCTCTGGGCCTGCCTGATCTGGATCGTGCGGAACAGGCACCACTTCGCCATGCTTTGCTCCCCTTTCATCCTCCTCTACGGGATCGCCCTCTGCAGCCTGCAGTACGTCTGGGGCATGGACTTGCAGGAGGAGCTGCCCACCAAGGTCGGCTTCATGAGTCTGGAGCAGCTGGGCCTGGCGCGGCCCCCTTACCCCTGTTTGACCCTCGGAGCAAAGGTAAGGGCTGTGCATTTGCCTCCGCTGGCCTCCCCGGCTCACCTTCGGGGGTGCATTCAGCCAGTGTTTGTTCAGACCTTAGTCCGTTGGGACCCAAAGAGTGATTAACACATGGAATTCACTGCCACAGGAAGTGGTGGCGTCTACAAGCATGGACGGCTTCAAAAGGGAATTAGATAGGCATATGGAGCAGAGGTCCATCAGTGGCTATTAGGCACAAGGTATAGATAGGGGCTCTGGGGCAAGTGATGCTCTGTCTTCTTGGTGCTTGGGGGGGGTCAACAGTGGGAGGGCTTCTAGTGTCCTGGCCCCACTGCTGGACCTCCTGAGGGCACCTGGTATTTTTGGCCACTGTGTGACAGAGTGTTGGACTAGATGGGCCTTTGGCCTGATCCAACATTGGCTTCTCTTATGTTCTTATGTTCTTATGACATTTGAGGGCAGGCAGTTCAGTGAGCCGGGGTTCGTTGGCTGGCATCACAACCAGGATCTCAAAACAAGGAGTTGCGGCCAATGCTCCCTCTAAGAGCTGTGGAGTCTCGTGAGCAAAAATCCTACTTTGTGAGCGAGTGGCATCAAAGTTGTGAGCGAGCGATGTGGCTGCTGCATACGTTTCGTTTGCTCTGGAGCCGTCCTTCCTGAGCTGAGACAAAAATGTGTGAGCTTGAAGGCTAAAAAACTGAGCTAGCTCACACTAACTCAGCTTAGAGGGAACACTGGTGGTAACGGCTCGGTGCGATACTGTTAGGACAAACTGTGGTCTGTTGCAGTGCCTGCAGTCACAAACTGCAGTTTCTTAACACCAGCCCTGCAGAGACAGCTATGTAGGGAACAAATCCTTCCTCCTGGAAGACAGAGGCCAAAAAGTAGTCAAACCGAACCTGAACACAAACCAGGATGTGCCATGTAAGACTGGTAGCCAGAGTTTGTTATATAAACCACAGTTTGAGAAGAACTGTAGTTTATTGTTTCTGCCGGCATGTGTTTTCTTAGGGGAAGGGGAAAATTTTCTCCCTTGACTTCCGGTATCTTCACCTTGCCCGGATGTTCTAGCAGAGACAGCTCAGGTCATTGTAACGTGACGTTTGGCCGAAGTGGAGGTTTCCTCTTGGCAGGACTGTTTGCTCCATTGGCGGTTTCTGGACTTTCACACCAGTGATGCACGTGGGCTTCCCACACCGGCTTCTGGGGCAGAGGCCTGCTTGCTTGCAGGAGTCCTCTTCCGTTCCACGGGGTCTCTGACTCCCCCCTTCCACTTTTGTCTGCAGCTCCTTTACACCC
This sequence comes from Gekko japonicus, assembly GCF_001447785.1. Lineage (NCBI taxonomy): Eukaryota > Metazoa > Chordata > Lepidosauria > Squamata > Gekkonidae > Gekko > Gekko japonicus. Next base: position 84,365 of record NW_015169853.1, on the reverse strand, counting down.
TGACCTTCTGGCTCCTGCTGCGGCAGTTTGTGAAGGAAAAGCTGCTGAAGAAGAAGCCCCCCCCAGCCCCCTTGCTGGAGGTCACCGTGACGGACTTAGGTGAGCCGGAAGCGGGGGGGGGGGTGTCTCCTGTCCAGATCAGAGTTCAGGACCACAGCGGCTTGGCTCCAGTAATGTTATCGTGTTGCTGAAGTTCCCAGACAATCCGCTGGGCCCCCTGGGATCTGAGTTGAGCTGGCGTTATTTATTTATTTGTTTATTTAATTTATACCCCCGCCCTCCTCACAAGCAGGTTCAAGGCGGCTTACATTAGCTGGCACATAGGTACGAATAAAATGTCACATAAAATAATTTGAAACAGTTCAAATACAATTACGATGCAGATGCAAATAAAATCATAAAGCACTGGTGGTAGTTCATACATTACTTGACGTGGCGTGCAAAAGAATGCATACAAACAGAAAAAGAAGAAGAGGAGGAGGAGATTGGATTTATACCCCGCCCTTCACTACCCAAGGGAGTCTTAGAGCGGCTCACAAACTCCTCTCCCTTCCCCTCCCCACAACAGACACCCTGTACAGTAGGTGGGGCTGAGAGAGATCTGACAGAAACTGCTCTTTCAAGAAGAAGAAAGAAGAAGAAGAGGAGGAGATTGTATTTATCCCCCGCCCTTCACTACCCAGAGGAGTCTCAGAGCGGCTTACAGTCTCCTTTCCCTTCCCCTCCCCACAACAGACACCCTGTGAGCCAGGCGGGGCTGAGAGAGCTCTGACAGAAACTGCTCTTTTTCAAGAACAGCTCTTACCAGAACTACGGCTTGCCCAAGGTCATCCAGCCAGGTGCAAGTGGAGGAGTGGGGAATCAAACCGGGTTCTCCCAGATTAGAGTCCGCTCACTTAACCACTACACCAAACTGGCTCCTAAATAGACAGTTTTCCCGCTCAGTGCTCTCCCTCAATCACACGGTGGCAAAGGCCAAATATCAAAACTAGGGCCAGGATCTAAAGCCCTAGTACCTCTGAGCATGTGCAGGCTGCTTTTCCCTGATGGGCCAGTCGCTGCAGCTGTGTGCTAGAATCTCCAGTCTGGAAGGAATGACGGGAAGCTAGAGACCCAGAAAGCACTGGGGGAGGGTGCTCCTGATGTTGTCCCCGCTGGGGCAGAGAGGCCAGTTTTCCCATGCTCGTTCCTCCAATTGCTGGGGCAGGGCCCTGAGTTCCAGTTCTGGTGATCCTCAAAGTCGGGGGGACCTAGAGCAGGAGAAGAACTGCCTGGAGAAGGTTTTCCGTGCTCCCTGCTGGCCCGAAGGGGTTTCCTCTAGGAAGCTGTGCATTCTACTTCCTTGTGGGTCTGGGGGCTTCCCAGGGGCTCGGTGAGGATCTCACTGGGTCAGCACGTCGGGGTTCCGGATGCCAAGCCAGTTTGGTGTAATGGTTAAGTGCACGGACTGTAATCTGGGAGAACTGGGTTTGATTCCCCACTCCTCCTCCTCCGCCACTTGCAGCTGCTGGATGACCTTGGGTCAGTCACAAGTTCTTTCAGAGCCGTTCTTTCAGGAGCAGTCCTCAAAAGAGCTCTCTCAGCCCCACCGACCTCACAGGGTGTCTGTCATGGGGAGGGGAAGGGAAAGGAGACTGTAAGCCGCTCTGAGACTCCTTCGGGTATTGAAGGGCGAGGCGTTAATCCAATCTCCTCCTCTTCTTCTCCCCCTCGCAGGGCCGGGCCGCCAGCAGGACGTGCTGAAGACCCTCGGGGCCTACGTGACGGGCTTCTTTGCCAAGTTCTGGATCCTGGTCTGTGCCGGCATGTTCATCGTGGTCAGCTCCGCAGGGCCCCTGGTCGTCTACAAGATTGTGTACATGCTACTCTTCCTCCTCTGCCTCGCCGTCTTCCAGGTCAGAGTCCGGGCTGGCTGGGGGAGGGGAAGGGAGGGGCTGGGCTGGGCTGGGGAGGGCTCTCTGGGGGTAAGGATAGTGAAGCCAAAACTCAGATTTGCTCCAGACTTAGAATCACAGAGTTGGAAGGGGCCTCCAAGGTCATCTAGTCCAACCCCCTGCACAAGGCAGGAAATTCACAAATACCTCCCCGTCCACACCTGCAGTGACCTCTGTTCCATGCCCAGAAGATGACAAAAAACACCTCCAGGATTGCTTCCTGACCCCAAGGTGGCGATCAGCATTTCCCTGGGCGTGTAAGGAAGGGCCACGAGAACTAAGCACTGAGGCAACCCTTCCTGCCCTCCCTCTCGTGATCTGCCCGAGTTCACAGAATCTGCGTTGCTGCCAGATGGCCATCCAGCCTCTGTTTAAAAAAAATGAGTGCGCGCCCGCCCCCTCCCGAGTAAGCCTATTCCACTGAGGAACCCCTCTGTCAGGAAGTTCTTCCTAATGTTTAACCAAAAACTCTTCTGATTCAATTTAAACCTGCTGGTTCTGGTCCAACCTTCTAATGGTCCAAACCTTCTTGAACATGGGCAGCCTACCAGCTTAGGCCAAACCCGCAACACGTATCTGCAATCTTTTTTTTTTTTAACTTATCTGTACTTCCTGATAGTTTCAGAGGACAGCTGTTTTTCTTTCTTTCTTTCTTTCTTTCTTTCTTTCTTTCTTTCTTTCTTTCTTTCTTTCTTTCTTTCTTTCTTTTTCCTATTTGTACCCTGCCCTCCCCAATGGGCTCAGGGCGGCTAACAAGGGCGAAGTCATTTGCCATGCCATAGGTAAAAACATATAAAACATAGTAAAACATCCAACACTAAAACCACAGTACACAATCCATTAGTAATATCCTAAATCCAAGCTGGTAACACCGCAGTTCCAGATGGTCCTCCCATAGTATACGTGTCCAATGACGACGGCTTGTCAGATCTTCAATAGTTTCCAGGTTCTTCCTCGGGCCTCGTCGATGCATCCTTTAAGATACCTTGACGGTGGTGGTATAATGGGGTGGCGGCTCCTACTCAAAGGCCTGGTGGAAGAGCTCCGTCTTACAGGCCCTGTGGAACTGCTCAAGGTCCCGCAGGGCCCGGATCTCCCCCGGGAGCTCGTTCCACCAGGTAGGAGCCACCACCGAAAAAGCCCTGGCCCTGGTCTCAGCTAGTTTCACATCCTTGGTACCTGGGATGACCAACAAATTTTGGGTCCCCGACCGTAGTCTGCCGTAGAACATCTACACCAGAGCCTGGAGTCTAGTAGCACCTTAGAGACCCCCAAGATTTTCGGGAGGGGGTATTTGTGAATTTCCTGCCTTGTGCAGCAGGGGGTTGGACGAGATGACCCTGGAGGTCCCTTCCAACTCCATGATTCCGTGTGCGTCTCACCCTGTCTCCTCTGCAGGTGTACTACAGCCTCTGGCGAAAGCTCCTGAAGGCCTTCTGGTGGTTCGTGGTGGCCTACACCATGTTGGTGCTGATTGCCGTGTACACCTTCCAGTTTGAGGACTTCCCCATGTACTGGCGCAACCTCACGGGGTTCACCAATGAGCAGTGAGTGGGACTGTGCCCTCGGGGCCGCTTGCCGCACAGATGCAGCGCGGGTGGGGGGGAGGGCTCCCAGCTTTGAGGCAGCGTGGAGTCCGGGGATCTCTCTGGCTCTCCTCCGGCAGCCGCCTCTCCCTCTGCTTCCCCACACAGGCTCGGGGACCTGGGCCTGAAACAGTTCACCGTGACGGAGCTCTTCTCCAGCATCTTCATCCCGAGCTTCTTCCTCCTGGCGTGCATCCTGCAGTTGCACTACTTCCACCGCCCTTTCATGCGCATCACTGATCTGGAGCTTGCGACGGCACCGGCGCTGCGTGACCCACAGGCCCTGGGGTACGTGACGTGGCCCCTGTGGCAGGAGTGGGGTCCAGAGCCTGGAGAGGGCCAGATGGTGGCTGAAGCAAGTCCCTTGTGTCATTTCCCTCCCTCGCTAGCTCCAGGTGTTCTCCTGGCTAAGGTTGCCTACACTAAGACCAGTTGGTCAGTCGATTTATTTTACAATACTTATATGCTGCTATATGGCATAAAGTCCTAACGTGGACGGCCCAGGCCAGCCCGATCTTGTTAGATCTCAAAAGCTAAGCAGGGCCAGCCCTGGTTGGTACTTGGATGGGAGACCACCAAGGAAGCCAGTTTGCTGTAGTGGTTAAACACGTGGACTCTAATCTGGGAGAACCGGGTTTGATTCCCCACTCCGCCACATGCAGCTGCTGGTGTGACCTTGGGTCAGTCACAGTTCTTTCAGAGCTGTTCTCTCAAGGGCAGCTCTCAGGAGAGCTCTCTCAGCCCCACCCACCTCACAGGGTGTCTTCTGTTGTGGGGAGGGGAAGGGCTGCTCTGTAAGCTGCTCTAAGATTCCTTTGGGTAGTGCAGGGGTCCTTTCGTACAAAAAAGACAGGAGGAGGCAGGAGAAGAGGGAGGGTAAGTTGCTTCCTCCCTGCCTCTCCCCACCCCTGCCTGCCTGGGGCCAGGGAGGGCCTTTGCGGGGCTTCCTTGCACTCCCGCCGGCCTTGCAGGTCCACCGCCGGGCCCCTCATGGGGCTCGGCAGTGGAGCTGCAAGGCCGGCGCTAACGGCTGGGACCGTTGGGGGCGGGGGGTGTGGCCTTATGACACACTTCTGATGATGTCAGGGGGTGTGGCCTTATGACACACTTCTGATGATGTCAGGAGGTGTGGCATATGCTGATGAGTTATGCTAATGAGTTCCCCTAGCACTTTTTCTACGAAACGACCCCTGGGTACAGGAGCTCATTAGCATAACTCATTAGCATAACTTATTTGCATATGCCACACCCCCTGACCTCACCGGACGTGTGTCAGAAGGCAACACCCACCGCTCAGGCTCCACTGGACTGTTTTGGATTGCTAGCTATGGGGGAGGACGTGCAAATCTGTCCTCACAGAGGAGGGAGAGCTTGTACCTGAACGTGGGCGGCGGGGGGGGGTGCTCTGCAGCTTACCTGGCTACTTCTTGCTCCTCGTGGCCCAGCTGAGGGCTTCTGGGAGCAGGGGGAGGGACTTGTTGCATGTGCCCGCCCCCTGGGCTCCTTACTGCCGGAGCTCCGCTCCTGTGCGCTCCCACAGGAAATGACCCCTGGGGTGGTGAAGGGTGGGGTATAAATCCAGTCTCCTCCTCCTCCTCCTCTTCTTCTTCCTCCTCCTCCTCCTCCTATACAGAGGCAAACAATGGCAAACCCCCTCTGAACATCTCTTGCCTTGAAAACCCTACGGGGTCTCCGTAAATCGGCTGCAACTTGACAGAACTTTCCAGAACAGCTTTTAAAAGAATAAACTATAAATAAGTAGTTTAAGAATGGTTAGGTTATTACAGCCTTGGGTGAAATGTTTGGCAAAAAAAACCCTCTCATGTTCTTCATCTGCCCCTGGAAGGAGCCAGGAAAGAGAATCCCACAGACATCCCAGGGGAGATAACTTTTATGTCATCAGGGTTAATTATCGAGACAGGCTGTTCTTGACACCTTTGTATCTGTCAAATATCACAGCTCTTAAAGAAGCTACCCTGAGCAGGGCCTCATTGGCAAATCCGTAAAAGCAGGAGAGTTTGTACTGGAGCTGCGGTGGCTCAAGTGGTTAAGACGCTGAACTGCAGGCTGTGGAAGGTCAGTAGTTCAGCAGTTCGAGACCCGAGTTGCCGCATGACGGAGTGAGCTCCCGTCTCTAGTTCCAGCTCCTGCCAACCTAGCAGTTCTAAAGCAAGAAATTGCACGTAGATAAATAGGTACCACCTCGGTGGAAAAGTAAGAGCGTTCCGTACACCTTGGTGTTTAGTCATGCCGGCCACATGACCATGGAAATGTCTTCGGACAGCGCTGGCTCTTCGGCTTTGAAACGGAGATGAGCACCGCAACCCTAGAGTCGGACTTGACTGGCTTTCGAGCAAGGGAACCTTTACCTTTTTGTCCTGGAGTGGGTGTTCCTTTTGCTCCCCAGGGACCCAAACCACTCACAGGTTTAAAGATCAATATCAGAACCTTAGATCCTACCTGGAAACATAGACATAGCCAGTGTAATTTGCAGAGCAAAGGTGTAATATGCTCCTGAAATACCTGAACAGTGGCGGTGAAGTTCCTGGACAGTCATCTAGGGCAGCCCTGTGCAGACTGTGCTGCTGCAGTCCAGCCAAGAAGCTGCGGAGGTGTGAATGAAGGCAACAGAGTCCTTTTGTTCCAGTAGTGGCTAAAGCTGGCAGGTCAGCCGACACTGGGGGGGGGGGAGCCCTCTAGTCACAGTGGCTATCTGAAATCCAAGAAGCAAGGCTGGATCCCAGATTGTGACCTTGATTTTGCAGGAGGAATAGAACCCCATCGAGGGCATTTTCCCAGCCCATCAGTTCTTCGCGTCTCCTATTGACATCACCTCTGTCTCGTCTTTGCCCTTCTCCAGATGCCGGAGGAACTTGCAGCAGGTCCTAATGCCCTTTGCCTTCCCTCTTGCTTTCAGAAACGAAGACGTGAGTGGGAGCTGTGCACTGCTATCACCTGAGGATGGAGAAGCCGAGGACCACGAAGCCGGAGATGCTGCCGCCGCTGCTGCGTGTAAAGGTAAACCAGCTTCTCCCATCGGGCCAGAAGAGAACAGAAGGGCCAGGCGGAGCAAAGAGCTGTCTGCCCCCAGCATGCCCAGCCCCCAGGGAGGAAACTCCAGACCAGTGTTCCCTCTAAGCTGAGTTCGTGTGAGCTTTCTCACAGTTTTTTAGCCTCCGGCGCACACATTTTTGTCTCAGCTCAGGAAGGATGTGGCTCCACAGCTAACGAGTTTATGTAGCAGCCAAATCGCTCGCTCACAACTTTAATGCCAGTGGCTCACAAAGTAGGACCGATTTCACACAAGAGCTGCGCCGCGGTCGCGCCTCCCTTTGTCCCCGCTTCTATTGGTCAATTTCCCACTCAAAGCCACGCGGCCGCATTTTGACCCGCAGCTTCGCCCAATTTTCCCCATGGTTTCATGGTCCTGTTTTTTGAGGATCACGAAACCGTGGGGAAAATTGGGCGAAGCCGTGGGTCAAAAAGCGGCCGTGCGGCTTCGAGTGGGAAATTGACCAATAGAAGCGGGGCAAAGGGAGGCGCGACCGTGGCGCAGCTCTTGTGTGAAATCGGTTGATGATTTTTGCCCACAAGACTCCACAGCTGAGAGGGAGCATTGCTCCAGACTCATTTTTGTTCCCTCTTTCTGCCGCGTGGCTCAGATTTGCTCTTTTTCTTACAGCCGGCACTGTTCAGGGCTCTTTTATTTCCCCCCTCTCGAGTGGGAAAGAGGGGCTGTGCTATGAGCCGGGCGGCGCAGGCTGGAGTCTGGGACTGATCTGTTGCTTTTTGAATGCAGCGTGCACATGACGAGCCCTGCCAGTCGCAGCTGACCAAAATGCCCACGTGCGCACTCCCTTACGATTGTCAGGGAAGTCCTCTTATCTCAGAGGTGCACCAGTGGGGCCTTCTGTAGCCCCCCGCTTTGGAGCTGCTGAGATCCCCAGATGATTTCTTCCGAGAGCCCCTCACCTCCCTGATCCCCATGCATAAAACGAACCCTTGGTGAGCGGTCCCTCTCGTTTTCCTGCTGCAGAAGGAGTGCCCAGCAAGTGGGGCCTGGTGCTGAAACGCTTGCTGGTGCTGGGGAGGAAGTTCTCCGAAATCGTCGGCCACGTCCAGGTCTTCGTGTTGCGCCTCCTCGAACTGCACATCCTTAAGCTGGTGGCGCTCTACACTGTCTGGGTGGCGCTGCAGGAGGTGAGGCAGCAGGGGAGGTGGGGGGGGTGAGAGAGGCTTTCTGGAAGGAAGGCTGGTGGGAAAAGAAGGAAGCAAAGATGAAGCTGGTTCAGTGACTTTCCAGAGAGTTCCTACTGTTTCTTGCTTGTTATTCATCCCAGCTTCTGCCCCTGCTGTTTTGCACTCCCTTTATCCTCTTGCTTTGCCACAAGAGGGAGGAAACGGTGCTGATCACAGGAAGGGATAATAAGCCGGACAGAGCACTGCCGTCCCACCTTCACGGCTACGTAGAACCAGGGGTCATTTCGTAGGAAAAGAGGTGCAGGAGCTCATTTGCATGGTTCATCTGCATATGCCACACACCCTGACAAAGGGCAGGCATGTTTAGAATGCCTTTCTTTCCCTTCCCCATCTGGGGAAGGGAAAGAAAGGCATTTAAATCCCCCCCCACACTTCCCCGAGTTTCTCCGCAAAAGCAGAGAGGCTCAGGAGGAAAAGGGGGGCATGTCTGCCTGCCTCCCCTTCCCCTCCCCGCCAACCTGCCGTGGCGGGCTGGCTGGAGAAGAGAAGGGCAGGCAGGCAGGCAGACATGCCTGGGTTTCCTGCCTGATCTTCTCCAGGTGCCCTTCAGTGGGTGGGCCAGGAAAGGCAGTGGGGGGGCACCCCTGGACTCCTTACTGCCGGAGCGCCGTTCCGGCACGTTCCGGCAGGAAATGACCCCTGCTTAGCTGTGATGAGCTCTCAGGCTTCTTCCTGTGACATGAAAGCTGACATCTTGCCTTTTAAAATGAAGCAAAGGGATCTGATGTTTCCTGGATGCTGAGTTGTGCCCCCAGGTGTTGGGATTCTGTGCGAGCTCGAGGGACCGAAAGGGCCGCGCAACCCTGGTCGTTGTCACAGCCCACCCTCTCGTCGTCTAGGTGTCGCTGATGAATTTTCTGCTGGTGGCATTCTGGGCCTTTGCCCTGCCCTACAGCCGCTTCCGCCACATGGCTTCATGCCTCTCCACCGTCTGGGTCTGCATCATCATCGTCTGCAAGATGCTCTATCAGCTGAAGATCGTCAACCCGGAGCTTTATGTCAGTAACTGCACTGAGGTATGGAGGAGGGACCAGAGGGGTGTCAGTCAGTTGTTATTAACGGCCCACGGCCAGTACATAAATGAATACTATCACACATAAGAAAAACAATAAAACAATAACATGCATTATAAAATATTCTAAAATTGAGTGCACAAATTTAAAACTCTGGTGGTAGGACAATTATGCAAATCAAGTTCCCACCATTCCTTTAGAAACATAGATGGAACTTAATTTTATTGCTTGAGCACAGAGTTTGATTTAGAGCACCGGCCTGGGAAAGCAATTGGACACGCGGATGCGCTCAGCCGCTGTCCCTTGCCAGAAATCGGCCGGGACCCTGCCCCTGTGTGTAAAGTCTTGTCAATCGACGAACTCCCTCAGGCGCCAGTTTCATCTAAAGATATAGCGGCACAAACCGCTAAGGACAGCGTGTTGTCCAGAGTATTGAACTGGGTTTGGAGGCGGTGGCCACTCCGGATTGCAAGACTAGATGTAATGGGTGGAAATGACAAGGGAGTCGTTACCGGCTAAATATCAGGAGAAACTTCCTAACTGTAAGAGTGGTTGAGCTGTGGAACAGACTGCCTTCTGCAATGTAGGTAAATGCTACAGAACCATGCCCCCTTGCCTACTTTACAGGGCTATTGAAAGAACTAGACCAGGGATGGCGAACCTTTTAGAGACTGAGTGCTCAAGCTGCGACCCAAAACCCACTTATTTATCGCAAAGTGCCAACACGGCAATTTAACCTGAATACTGAGGTTTTACTTTAGAAAAAAACCTCATACATTAACTTAAGATGATCCAAACAAAGTAAGGAAAGCAATCCCAAATGCTTTCATTTACTTACAATTATTTGGCAGAGAATTCGACACTTTAATGATGGTCCGGGCCTGGCTGGGGCGATGGCACGCGTGCCCACAGAGAGGGCTCTTAGTGCCACCTCTGGCACCTGTGCCATAGGTTCGCCTCCACTGAACTAGACAAATGGGTTGTTCCCTGCTGCTCTGCTCAGTTAAGTTTGAGCCTTTTGTTGAACACAAAGAACCCTCCCCTGGAGGGGAGACTCCTTGGGATGGATAAAGGCTCTCCGCAGAGCAGATTGAAACATTCTAAAGCCCTAAGTCAATGCTAGCTAATAATATCTCACAGGAAAATGTGGTTTTGCCTTCTCCTAGCAAATCGGACCCAACAGCACCAACCTCCTGCCAGAAGAGATTGGCAATTCCACACTCTTCAGGGGCCCTGTTGATCCAGCCAACTGGTTTGGCATCCGCAAAGCTGTCCCCAACCTGGGCTACATCCAGGTGAGTTGGACTGTGCTGCACCTTGGTGCCTCTTGCTGGTCTCTACCAAAGAATTTGGGGAAGGGTGGTTGCATCCAGTGTTCCCTCTAAGCTGAGTTGGTGTGAGCTAGCTCACAGTTTTTTAGCCTCTGGCTCAAACATTTTTGGCTTAGCTCAGGAAGGAGGGCTCCAGAGCAAACTAATTTATGTAGTAGCCAAATCGCTCGCTCACAACTTTAATGCCAGTAGCTCACAAAGGAGAATTTTTGCTCACAAGGCTCCACAGATGAGAGGGAGCCTTGGTTGCATCTGGAATAGGCACAGGATGCAGCAAAGCCCTGTGTGATCTGGGTCTGGAGTTGCCCAAGAAGTACCAGGCTCATGAGATACTGGGTGAGTGTAAGCCAGTTTCTCAAGCTGAATTTGGATTCAGAAAAGTCTTTGTGAGATAAAGTATCTCTCCTGTACCCAGTCATTTCAGTCTGATGAATTCTTCCATATCAAAAGAAAGCTGTTTTTGGCCAGGTGTTAATGGATTTGGCATTGCGTCAAACTTGTTCAGAATATTGGCTGCGTAAAAACATCGTTGTAAAATCACAGTGCGGTGAGATTAGGACATCGGTGGGCATCATGGGTTGAGACGGATGTTTTATTTATGTCATAAGTAAATTGAGTGCTTTTCCAGGAGGGGAATTACTGACTGATCCTGTGTGTGGATTCAGACAGGCAGATAAGGAAACGGGCAAGGCCGACAAAGGGAGGGGATTATTCGTGCGAACACTCTTGACCTGTCCCAAACAAAGGCCAGCAGCACAGTTGACCTTGTTTTAGCTCAGCTTTCTTTGGAGCTAAGGAGGTAACGAGTTGGTTATTTCCTCTGGCTGGGCAGAGCGTTCACACAAATAAGGACCCCTGGATGTCTTCACCGTCTCCGGCATTCACCTGCATCCATCCATCAAACGTGCCTGGGAAGGATGACATTTGGGAGCCAGGGTGGTGCGACTCTGTGGCCCAGGAGGTCTCACTGGCTCATGCAAAATAGGAATGGGAGTCCTCGGACCCCAGTTGCACAGGCCAGTCTTGTGTGAAGGGGGAAACAGACGGGTGAGATTCAAACCAGGGGTCCCTGCGGAATAGCAACTCACCTGTTGCCGCCGGAGGTCTCGCGCATCTCTTATTCTCCGGGGCGTTTTGGTGCCCCTCTCCTCTGTGGCTCGGTAGTTTGCAGCGTCCTTCTCTGCTCCCTCCCCAGAACCACCTGCAGGTACTCGTGCTGCTGGTCTTCGAGGCCGTCGTGTACCGGAAGCAGGAATACTTCCGCAGGCAACACCAGTTGCTGCTGCCGCCCACCCAGATGGTCTTTGAAGGGGCCACGCGGGAGACCTTCGACCTGAGCCTGCTGCAGTGCATCAAATACTTCGTCAACTACTTCTTCTACAAGTTTGGCCTGGAGGTGAGAGGAGGAGATGGCAGAGCTCGTGCCTCCCCCGGGGCTTCGCTTGGAAATGATTACAGAACGCTGTGTGCAATTCTGGTCACCACACCTTAAAAAGGATATTATAGCTTTGGAAAAAGTGCAGAAAAGGGCAACTCGAATAAAAGGGTTGGAACACTTTCCCTATGAGGAAAGGTTAAGGCGCTTGGGGCTCTTTAGCTTGGAGAAATGACGACTGAGGGGTGACATGATTGAGGTTTATAAGATTATGCATGGGAAAGAGCAGGTAGAGAAAGAGGTACTTTTCTCCCTTTCTCACAATACAAGAACTCGTGGGCACTCCATGAAACTGCAGAGCGGTCGGGTTAGAATGGATAAAAGGAAGTACTTCTTCACCCAAAGAGTGATTAACACATGGAACTCACTGCCACAGGAGGTGGTGGCGGCTACAAGCATGGAAGGCTTCAAAAGGGAATTAGATAAGCATATGGAGGAGAGGTCCATCAGTGGCTATGAGCCACAAGGTATAGATAGGGACTCTGGGGCAAGGGATGCTCTGTCTTCTTGGTGCTTGGGGGGGGGGTCAACAGTGGGAGGGCTTCTAATGTCCTGGCCCCACTGGTGGACCGCCTGATGGCACCTGGTATTTCTGGCCACTGTGAGATACAGAGTGTTGGACTGGATGGGCCTGATCCAACCATGGCATCTCTTATGTTCTTATGTTCTTAACGCGGTCCCCAGCCTTTTTGCACCTGCAGGAATTCCGTCCCGGCGTGGTGGGCTCGGTCACACAAAATGGCCGCCGCGGGAGGCAGAGCCGATCCCAAAATGGCCGCGGCGGCTCACCTTCCGTTTCACTGTGGAAATGGTTGTGGTGGCAGCTGCTGCCGCCAAAGCAACATCTTTAAAAATCTGCACAGCCAATCAGAAGCCTTGCTGTGCAAAAAACCCTGCCTGGTCCCTTACACTTACTAAAGGCAATTGGCAGGTGCCAGTGGGTTCCATGGTGCGCATATGGTGCCCCTGGCCTGAAGGGCCAAGGTGGTGGCCACAGAGGTGTCTCTGGTGAAAGGAAGACCACCGTACCCCAGGATCCCCCCCACACACACACCTGCCTTTTCCCGTGTCGTTGGAACTCACATCTTCCTCCCCCACCTCCCTCCTCCCCAGATCTGTTTCCTGATGACAGTGAATGTGATCGGTCAGCGCATGAACTTCATGGTGATCTTTCACGGCTGCTGGCTGGTCGTCATCCTGACACGCCGGAGGCGGCGCGCCATTGCCCTTCTCTGGCCCAAGTACTGCCTCTTCTTGGCTCTCTTCCTGATCTTCCAGTACCTCCTCTGTGTCGGCATCCCTCCAGGCCTCTGCAAGGGTGAGTCACAGCCTCTGCTCCTGGGGCGGTCGAGGCAAAGGCCGCCTCACCTCTGGGGCAGCCCCTTCCTCGAGAGGCCGCTAACGCACCTTCGTTAGCCACCAGGGGTGTTCTGCTGCCAAGCAAGGCCTCCCCAACACTCCCGAAATGGGTTCTTTATTGTCAAGAGAGCAACCCTATCAGACAAGCAGAACGTTTCCCCAAACAACCTCGCTTTTCTCAGGAATGGTTACCATTTCTAGAGAATGTAATGGCTAATGACACATACAACCATACAAGGGTAATATACCTCAGATTTCTTTACATTTAACACTATATTTAACAGCGTTCCGTGCACCTTGGTGTTTAGTCATGCCGGCCACATGACCACGGAAACGTCTTCGGACAGCGCTGGCTCTTCGGCTTTGAAACGGAGATGAGCACCGCAACCCTAGAGTCAGATTCGACTGGCTTTCGAGCAAGGGAACCTTTACCTTTACCTTTTAACACTATATCTAAAATCTACACAGTCTGGTCGTGTTGAAGTATTTGACATCTCTCAGCTTCGGACATAGTATTAATTACGTCCCCTTCCAACTGCTGATTGATATAGAGTATAAATGAACAATCTTAACTATCCATCTCAAATTTGATTATCGTATTTCGCACTTTGTATTTATTTATTTATTTTATCGTTCGGTTTCTAGGCCGCCCTCCCCGTGGGCGGGCTCAGGGCGGCTAACATCAGGGCACGCATGCCAAACACATAAAAACAAGATAAAACACACACAAATTACAATATTTACAAAGTAAAGGGCATTCAAGATGGTCGCAGAGGATAGTCTTCAATTTAAAGATGATATCCGGAGGATATTCAGTCAGATCTCAGCTCACTGGTATCCACACGCCATAGTGCTGCAGTTCGATCGTCACAGGGCCACTCCCATACCCCGCTGTTTCCAAACTCGGTGGTGGTGGTGCTTGTGGTGGCTCCTAGCCGAAAGCCTGGCGGAAGAGCTCCGTCTTGCAGGCCCTGCGGAACTGTGCAAGGTCCCTTGAATTCCTTGAATTTTGAACAAAATTCCTTGAATTTTGAACAAAATTTTGAACAAAATCCCTTGAATTTTGGATATTCCTTACCCACCAAGAATAGTTCTTCTAAAGTCATAGTAATTGGTTTATCTGGTTACACCTCATACCTCTTTTTGTAAGAGTTTGTATATCAGTTGGATGTGTACTTTATGGCAATCGTACTATTCATCTGTTCAAAAATTAATAAAAAGTGAATGATGAAAAAAATAAAAGAGAGAGCAAACGTCCATTTGGGGACAGTCCCTTCTGCTGCAAAACTTCAGTCTCCTTTCAGTGGTCGGCCCCAGGTCAATGTGAGAACTGAGCAGCTGCAGGAGAACACCGGGGATTCTTCGCCAGAGCAAAGCTGGGATTCAGAAACGGAGCAGTTTGAAAGGAAGGGAAGAGAAGAGGGGAGTCACAGAGGGTGTGGGGGGAACCTGGGCAGGAGAGCCAGAATTGATTCCAAGTAGTGCTCTGGAGTTGCTTTTGCCTACATACATTTGGAGAAAAGTGGTCCTGCAGCTTGTCGGGGGGGGGCGGCAGAGGGCACACAGCCCAGCAGCCCCAATTTCAGTGTACAGAGCGTGGCAAGGGTGCTGGGCAATGTTCCCTCTAAGCTGAGTGAGTGTGAGCCAGCTCACAGTTTTTTAGCCTCCGGCTCACACATCTTTGTCTTAGCTCAGGAAGGATGGCTGTAGAGAAAATTAATTTGTGCAGTAGCCAAATCACTCGCTCACAAGTTTAATGCCAGTAGCTCACAAAGTAGAATTTTTGCTCGCAAGACTCCACAGTTTAGAGGGAACATTGGTGGTGGGCCTGGCCACTCCACATGGGCAAAATTTGCAGACAGGCCGCGATGAAGGGCACGTTCGCACGTACTGAATAATGCACTTTCAGTCACTTTCAGTCACTTTCAGTGTACTTTTAACTCTCCTTTGCAAGTAGATCTTACCATTTCACACAGGGCTTACCTGCATTCTCATGTTCCTCACTTATGTCTTCTTGTTGCTTCGGGGTGGTTTTTCTTTTCCACACGTGTTTTGCTCCTTGTAGTGGTCAATTCCATACTGCAGCACTTTACGTCTGGCCGGTAAATCTACAGGGAGATATACCAGATGTAACACGATGTAATATCGAAATGAACACTAGGGGGAGCCAAACACATGCAGGACAGGGGGGAAAATTACCTGGGGCAAGGAGAACAGACAAGCGAGGAAAAAGAGAATATGTTGTTAAATTTATTTATTTATTTATTTGTACCTTCGGCTTATATACCGCCCTGAAGGCTTTCATGGCCGGAGTTCATTAGTTGTTGTAGATTTTCCGGGCTGTATGGCCGTGGTCTTGGCATTGTAGGACCTGACGTTTCGCCAGCAGCCGTTGGCGAAACGTCACGTCCTACAATGCCAAGACCACAGCCATACAGCCCGGAAAATCTGCAACAACTAAAGAGGAAAAAGAGTCTGTGGAAAAGCCCACAATAAAACACAGTTGCAAAGCGCACTGGAAGTGCATTGTTCCATGTGTGCGAAAGCTGAGCGTGAGGGATGAATGAGAGAGTCCCTCTTCTCTGTTCTGTGCACAGGCAAGAGCTTGTGGGGGCAAAGAGGGATGGGGGGGGCACCCTCACTGCAGACAGGTATTTGGTGGCCCTCCTGACCTGCTGGTATTTTTCCTTGTCTTCCCAGAGTACCCGTGGAGATGGAGCAACATCCCTGTTAACTCCGTCCTCATCAAGTGGATGTACCTCCCCGACTTCTACATGAAGCCCAACTCCGTCAATCTCCTGAGTGAGTCTTTTCTAAACCGTCGCCTCGGGGATCTAGAATTTTGGGGCTCCCTCGTCTCCCCTGTGTGGCAGGGGGAAGCAGCAGATACATCCGCAAATCGACTTTTAATCTGTACACTCTGCAGAATGCAGGATTTTCAAGGCAGGGGGGACAGTTAGAATGCTGCCCTTCTGCCGGCCGAACCCTGGCTGAGTTTGGTGTCGTGGTTAAGTGCGCGGACTCTAATCTGGGAGAACCGGGTTTGATTCCTCCACTCCTCCACTTGCACCTGGCTGGATGACTTTGGGTCAGTCACCAGCTCTGGCACAGCTGTCCTTGAAAAAGAGCAGTTTGTGTCAGAGCTCTCTCAGCCCCACCCACCTCACAGGGTGTCTGTTGTGGGGAGGGGAAGGGAAAGGGGTTTGTAAGCCGCTCTGAGACTCCAAGTGAAGGGCGGGGGATAAATCCAATCTCTTCTTCTTTTTCTTCTGGCTGAAATGGGGAGGAAGGCAAAAACAAGTCACCAATTACAACTTGCCAAAATGCTGAAGAAACATGTAGTAGAGAATAATGTATACAAAGTAGCTAAAGTGAAAAAGTACAAAATGTAAACAGTAGAGAACTGGTATGTGCTACAATGTCTAAACAATGGAGAACTACTAAATAATTTGACGTTGTGTCCGGATGTTTCATAACAACGTTTCATACTCCTACTGACATGCATTGGGAACAGTAACAAGTCAATACAAAATCGGATGCCAATCTCCAACATGTAATCAGCTTCAGTAGCTTCAGACTTGCAGCGGGACCGGCAGCATCTCACGGCATGTGGGCTGTGCCACCCAGAGGGAGGAGCCAGTGTAAGCCCTGCCTGCTGGGAAGGAAGGTGGTCCATCTCTGGGCCCTGCCCCCTTCCTGCAAGGAACAGCAACCTCTTGCCTTGCCTTGCCTGGGGCAGGATGCGTGCTGAGGCTTTTGCTCCCTGCAGGTGATTTCCTCCTCCTCCTCTGTGCCTCGCAGCAGTGGAAGGTCTTTGTGGACGAGCAGACTGACGAGTGGGTGCGGCTGGCTGGTGACAACAAGGAACAGCTGGAGCCTCTGAAAGGGAAGCCCAACCCGGTGCCCAACTTCATCAATTGCAGGTGTGCGCCACAAGTAGCCAGCTGGCTAGCCGGCCTGCTGGTGGCCATTCAGTCCAGGGTCACCGGCAGTTCTAAATTCAACACATGCAGGAATTCCAGAAGTGCAGATTGGGGAGGGAATGAAAGGCCTCGTCACTGGGGGCTACGATGCCCTTTCATAGAATCATAGGATGTGAGAGCTGGAAGGGACCTTGCAGGTCATCCAGTCCAACCCCCTGCACTCTGCAGGAGCACAGCCGAAAGAGAGCCCTACACAGGGGTCATTTCGTAGGAAAAGAGGTGCAGGAGCTCATTAGCATAACTCATTAGCATAACTTATTTGCATATGCCACACATCCCTGGCATCACCGGAAGTGTGTCAGAAGGCAACACCCACCACTCAGGCTCCACTGGACTGTTTTGGATTGCTAGCTATGAGTGGGGGGATGCGCAGATCCTCATGTTCCTCGTGGCCCAGGGCTGCTGGGAGCAGGGGGTGAGGCTTGTTGCATGTGCCCGCCCCCTGGGCTCTTTACTGCCGGAGCTCCGCCCCCGTGTGCTCCTGCAGGAAATGACCCCTGGCCCTACAACATACCCGAAAGTTGGCCGTCCAGCCTCCGCTTGAAAACTTCTAGCGAAGGAGCATCCACCACCTCCCGAGGCAGTCCGTTCCTTTTGAACCACTCTTACAGTTAGGAAGTTTCTCATGATATTTAGCCGGTATCGACTCCCTTGTAATTCCCACCCATGAGATCTAGTCTTGCAATCCGGAGCCAGAGAGAATAGATCCGCTCCATCTTCTACATGACAGCCCTTCAAATACTTGAAGACTGCAATCGTGTCCCCTCTAAGCAATCGTGTCCCCTCAAATACTTGAAGACTGCAATCATGTCCCCTTTCGCGCTGGGGGCTCTCCAAAGTCTGAGTCGGCGCCCTTTCCAGAATTGCTGAACTACTGAGGTGTCCTTGGAGTTATTTCCAGCGGCTGAGCCCCTTCCCCCTCTCCCTCCTCAGGTCCTACCTGGACATGCTGAAGGTGTGCGTCTTCCGCTACCTCTTCTGGCTGGTGCTGGTGGTCGTCTTCATTGCCGGCGCCACCCGCATCAGCATCTTCGGCCTGGGCTACCTGACGGCCTGCTTCTACTTCCTGCTCTGTGGCACTGCCCTCCTGCGGCGCCCACTCAAGGCCCGCCTGGTGCTCTGGGACTGCCTCATTCTCTACAACGTCACGGTCATCATCGCCAAGAACCTGCTCTCGGTAAGGTGGAGGGGGCGGGCTGGGCAGGGCGGTGGCTTCAGAGCTGTTCACTGCTGGCAAAATCCTGCAAAATACATGCAGGATTTGTTCACATTCCCAACCTGGTTTCTTAAGCTTTGCTCGGCGCAGAATCTGGATGGCGGGTCTGTTTCTGTCCCTTTCCTCCCCTGCGTGACATCCCCCGTTTCTCTCCCTACAGCTCCTGTCCTGCGTCTTCGTCCAGCAAATGCAGAGCAACTTTTGCTGGGTGATCCAGCTCTTCAGCCTCGCCTGCACGGTCAAGGGCTATTACGACCGTGAGTATCTGCAGGTGGAGGCAAGGGGCAAGGGTGGGGAGGGGAACAGTGAGCGAGTCCACCCCTCTCTTGGAGGCTCCATCCCATTACCAGGCTGTGAGGACCCCAAAGCAGAAAGGGGGCAGGAAATAGAGGGAGTGCAGCCAACTGCAGTTGCAATGCTGGAAAAGTCAGTGGTGGGTCTGCTCTTCGGAATTTGGGGGCGGGGGTCTGCTGTGGGGCTGTGCCTGTTCCACACCTCTGACTTTTCCAGCATGTGAACCTCGGAAGAGCCCTGCAGGATCAGACCAGGGGTCCATCTGGTCCAGCATCCTGTCTCACACAGGGGCCAGCCAGTTTCTCTGGACGGCCAGCAAGAGGACATAGAGGCCGAGGCCTTACCCTGGGAAGAATATCAGAAGAGCCCTGCTGGATCAGACCAGGGGTCCATCTGGTCCAGCATCCTGTCTTTGCACAGTGGCCAGCCAGTTCCTCTGGAAGTTCAACAAAAGGGCATGGAGGCTGAGGCCATTAGAACATCAGAAGACCCTTGCTGGATCAGACCAGGGGTCCATCTAGGCCAGTTTCCTCCTCACACAGTGGCCAACCAGTTCCTCTGGACGACCAACAACAGGGCATGGAAGTTGAGGCCTTCATTAGAACATCAGTAGAGCCCTGGTAGATCACAGCAGTGGTCCCTCTAGTCCAGCATCCTGTCTTTACACAGTGGCCAGCCAGTTCCTTTGGAGGTCCAGCAACAGGGCAAAGAGGCCAAGGCCTTCCCCTGATGTTGCCTTCTGGCTCAGTGCCTCTGACCATGGACGTTTGCTTTGGTCACCATGGCTAGGAGCCACCAATAGACCTCTCCTCCATGAATCCGTCTCATCCCCTTTTAAAGCCATTTGTGTGTCTCTGGCAGCGAATCCCACACTTGACTCGCTTGCTGTGTAAAGAAGTAGATTTCTGGTCTCTCTTGCTCTTCACACCCCAAGTTCTGCATACCTGACAGGTGCGAAGGAAGATCAGAACAATCCTGTGTCAAAAGCCAGGCAGGACTGTGCAAGGGGCAGGGATGACTGGGGGGGGGGAGGGACAAGAGCCGTGTGCCCCCCTCCATCGGAAGGCCCCGTGTGCTGAGCCCCCCTCCTCCCCTCTTCTTTGCCAGCTAAGGATGTGGACAAGAAGGAGGACTGTGCGCTGCCCGTGGAGGAAGCCGGCATCATCTGGGACAGCATCTGCTTCTTCTTCCTGCTGCTCCAGCGCAGGGTCTTCCTCAGCTACTACTTCCTGCATGTCGTGGCCGATCTCCAGGCCTCGGCCCTGCAAGCCTCCAGGTGGGAGTGGAGGGGAGTGGAGGGAAGGGGGGAAGGGGAGTGGAGGGAGGGGGGAGGGGAGTGGATGAGGAAGGAAGGAAGGAAGGAAGGAAGGAAGGAAGGAAGGAAGGAAGGAAGGAAGGAGCAGTTGCTTTTGGGAAGGAGCCATGCTTTGAAGAAGAAGAAGAGGAGGAGAGGAGATTGGATTTATACCCTTTGCCCTTCACTACCCGAAGGAGTCTCGGAGCAGCTGACACACTCCTTTCCCTTCTCCTCCCCACAACAGACACCCTGTGAGGTAGGTGGGGCTGAGAGAGCTCTGACAGAAACAGCTCTTTTTCAAGGACAGCTCTTATCAGAACTACGGCTTGCCCAAGGTCACACCAGCCAGGTGCAAGTGGAGGAGGAGTGGGGAATCAAACCCGGTTCTCCCAGATTAGAGTCTGCGCACTTAACCACTCCACCAACCTGGCCAAACTGAGAGCCACCCCTGGCGTCCTCATCACAGTCATATGTGATTGGGGCAGTGTGGGGTTTGGAGGGTGTTATATCTTGGATCAAGCAGTCCATCTACTTTGGGGCTGAGAAGTGTGTCTGGCGACCCCTGCGGGGCCGGTCACCCATCGTGAATGTGTGAGCAGGTCAGGGGGCTGGTCAGGATCCAGCGTGACATCTCCGCACCGTGGCTGAGATTCCGTTCACTCCTCTCTTTGCAGGGGCTTTTCTCTTTTCAAGGCCAGGATGCTGAAGAGAATGAGCTCCCACCGGCGGGCTGAGATGAAGTCTCTCGTCCAGCTGAAGCGGCAGTGAGTTCCACAGGCTCTGGGTCACGGAGAGGGGGGGAAGCTCCGTCTTGCTGTGCTCAGATGCCCTGGTGCCAGGACCAGCTGCCCAGGGGGTCTTTCTTGAGCTGGGGGGGAAAGATGGAGCCCTCGAGGTTTTCACTGGACCCGTCCCACCCAGGAGGGAAGGAGACCCTTTTGCAGCGGCATCACACACACAATGCTCTTCTTCTGGCCTGGGGCATTCCAATCCCTCCTGCCAGCCAGGTCCTAATGCCCTGGGTGGGCCTTTCCGGGAGGGTGGTGGGCATTTGTGAGCCGCTTGCTTGCCAAGGAATACCTGCAGGTGGAAAGAGGTGCTGGGGCGCACCTGTCCCAGGATGGAGCTAAATGCCCTAATGTAAGCTAGTTAGCATCACGGCAGACCTAGAGATTCCCTCCCCCCAGCAACTGGAGGTGTTTAAATGCATTTTGGGAAAGGGGCAGTGCAGAAGCCGGGTACGCAAGTTCTCCTTTTTGGCCTCTGATCACCGGGGGAATGACTTGTGGGGACGGGTGGTGAACCAGGCAGAGGGGTGAATCTGGCGGCATGTGCCCTCAGCGCTGCTCTGTTCGTGCAGGATGGAGCGTATTCGGGCCAAGCAGGAGAAGTACCACATGGGGCAGCAGACGACAGACTCCGAAGAGGCCCTGGAGGGAGACAAGCCAGGTGGGGAAAGGGTTTTGGGGGGCTGGGGAGGGGCGTTTGTGATGGAGCTGACCGGTCTCAGTGATGGAAGGGTCAAGAGAAAGGTGTGGTTTTGCCTCCCACCCGCCCTCTCTCCCATCAGCCTGCACTGAACGCGAAAGAGCCCGTGTCCATCTGGGACTCAGGGTGGAGTCCAGTTTGTGTTGACCCCCACTGGACTTTATTCTTCCGTATTTGTGGACCAAGGAGTGTCCACGTTGCCATCGGAGCAAAATTTACCCATGGAACTCCCCAGCACTGGATTTTGCAGAGTAACATAAACCCTCCTTAAATATGTACAGACTTTTTTTATCATTAGCTTTTTATTAATTTTTTGAATAAATGAGTAATACAAATATCATAAAGTACACAACCAACTGATATATAAACCCTTACATAAAGGAATATGAGGTATAATCAGATAAGCTAATTACTATAACCAGGGCTTTTTTTTGTAGAAAAAGCCCAGCAGTAACTCATTAGCATAATAGACCACACCCAACAGCAGAAACTCATCAGCATATTAGGCCACACCCTGACAGCACATCTCATTAGCCTATTAGGCCACACCCCATGTTACCAGAAGTGTGGTCACCCAGCCACACCCACCTTTTGCTTCTTATTCTATTTACTTTGTTTATTGTCAAAACCCAGGGCTTTTTTTGTAGCAGGAACTTCTTTGCATGTTAGGCCACACACCCCCTAATGTAGCCAATCCTAATGAGTTTCTGCTGTTGGGTGTGGCCTATTATGCTAATGAGTTCCTGCTGGGCGTGGCCAACTCGGGAGCCAGCCGGAACTCCGTTCCTGTGCGTTCCTGCCCAAAAATAGCCCTGACTATAACCTTAGAAGAACTATTCATGGTGGGTTAGGAACACCACTCTGTTCAAAGTGATAGTAACACAACTGTCTATACAAGGTTCTAAGGCATTTCTTTGTGGTATTATTGAACACAAATACAAAGTGAGTGATGCGATGTAATATTCACATTTGAGATGGGTGGTTAGGTTGCTAAATTATACTCTATATCAATTAGCAGTTGGAAGGAGGCATAATTAATACTGTTTCCAAAGCTTAGAAATGCTAAGTATTTCAACATGACCAGACTATGTAGATGTTAGATAGAGAGTTAAATGTAAAGAAATTTGAGGTATGTGGTTGTATGTCATTAGCCAGTACATTCTCTAAGAATGTTAACATGTACAGACTTCACTGCTCAGCGGCAGCTGGAATGTTGACTCCCAGATTCCAGGGGTTTTAGAATGCGTGACTAGATGCCCAGGGCTGTAGCATCCTCCCTCAGGCTGCTGCTGTGATCGGGTGCCTTTAGCGTTCAGATCTTCTAAATGTTTGTCTTCACAACCAGCCCTGCGAGGTCAGCCACTATTGTTTTCCATTTTTACGGACAGAAGCCCTGAGATTCATTTGCCAGCAGACGGGGTCCGTAGTGAGGTGGCCGCTTGCCCCTGTCTTTCCACTGGCAAAGTCCTCATTCCTGTCTCTGTCTAGACTTGTGGGGGGGCATTTGGGGTGGGGGGGGTGCACGGCTACAGCAGTCTCAGCCGGCAGCAACACAGGGCAGAGTTCCCGACTGCCCTGGGCGTCTCCCTCATGCTTCCTTGTGCCCGTTCCACAGAGACAGGTGCCAAGAAGGACCCTTCCCACCAGAGGAAGCGCTGGTGGCGGCCCTGGCGGGACCATGCCACAGGTATAGCCCTGCCATGAAGGGTTAACAGATGTACTAACCCTGACGCGCCTTTCTCCCAAGCAGCCCTAACTCTGCCGGCATGAGATAATCCTTAACATGCACCATCCTGGCGGTTCTATCTCTCACTTCCATTCCTCATGCATCTCTGTGGATTATTATGGGCTGGGGGCTTCTCTGATTGCTCTGTCTCTGGGAGAGGAGGGGTCCCCACCCACCACCACCATCTTCCCCCTTCCCATGCATGTGTCCCTCCTCATCAACTTTGAACTTTCTGGGTATCTGGGATCGCGCTGCCTGTTTCTCTTAGCAATGCAACCAGCAGCGCACGCCCTGTAACATTGCAGAGGTAATCTTGAATGTCGGGGTCCTCGTACATTAGCTTTGGCACTCTCAAAGCTTTTTGGTTTCTGGGGGGTTCATCTGCAACGCAGAACAGCTACGAATGTGGGAACGAGGGCTGCAGTGCAGTGCTACAGTCGATACCGGGCTTTGCTCCCGGGAACGGCCGATACTTCGTTCTTTTTAGAGGAGTTTTTGGGGGATCCCAAACTCCACTGGACCTCCTGGAGGAAGGTCTGGGGCAAGGGACTTGATTCGGGGGCCCCGTGAACGGCTGCAAGCCCTGGATCGTCTCAGAAGCAAGGAACAAAGTAGACCAGACATGGCAGCCATGATCGGCTACGAATGTGGCCTTTGCAAACTTGTGAAACACCCAAGATTTCCTCAGCTGAGAATCGCAGGATACTCGGGCAGAGACCTGAGGCCCTGGGTGTGTGGAGCAGAAGGCTGCAGCGCTGGTTCCACACCAACAAAGGCAAGTTGTGCTGGGGGCCCCCAGAAGGGCTTTTCAGGAAAGGTGGGCCTCAAACCCCCTGCTGTCTCCCCCCACCAGGAGGGCCAAGTTTAGCGGAGACAATCCCAGAGTGTTGTGCCAGTCCAGAGAGAGAGAGGGCACTTTGGGATGGTAACGTCATTCACGGTCCCCGGCGGAGGGCATTCGTCTGCATCTGGGGATCTGGGGGCAGAACGGCACAGAGCTCCTCATCCTCCCTTGTGCCCATTTCACAGAGGCGGGTGCCGTGAAGGACTTTTCCCAGCAGAGGAGGCATCGAGAGAGCCCTGGGGTGACCCATGCCACAGGTATAGTCCTGGCCTGGCATGAAGGGCCGGGACAGGCATGCCACGACTTCATCTTCTCCTTCTCCTGGAGCACCCCTAACTGTTGGTGTGACGTGATCACTAACATAGCCACAGACCGTCCGGGGGATGCAAGGGTGTGTCTGTTCTGCAGAGGAGCTCGATGCGAGTCCAGCAACACCTTCGAGACCAGCAAGATTTCCAGGGTGTGAGTTCCAAGACTCAACGCTCCCTTGGTCAGACAAGGGCTCTGGGGGGCTCATACTGTCCAGATCTCATGGGTCTCTAAGGTGCTGCTGGGCTTGAACTGAGCTGCTCTACTGCAGGCCGACAGAGCTGAAGCCACCCTGCCAGAGTTAGCAACGGTGGAGAGCCCCGAAGCAGAGGGCTGGAGGGTTCTTGGGCGGCTGGTGGTGCCCTCTGTGGGTGGGCAGGGGCACGGGAAGACAGCGGAAGAACAGACTTTGTTGGGGAGGCCTGTCAGGGTGGGCTGCCTGGACTTCTCCGCTGGAGTACAGGAAGGTGCACGACTTCCCTCGTTTCCCCCACACACAAGTGGTAAAGGATCCCCAGGCACTCTGCTCTGCTTTCCAGGGAGAACAGGGAGCCCTTCTCCCCAGGGTGATTGGAGGCACTTTGGTGTAGTGGTGATGTGCGCGGACTCTAATCTGGGAGAGCCGGGTTTGATTCCCCCCTCCTCCACTTGCACCTGGCTGGATGACCTTGGGCAAGCCGTAGTTCTGATAAGAGCTGTTCTTGAAAAAGAGCCGTTTCTGTCAAGAGCTCTCTCAGGCCCACCCACCTCACAGGGTGTCTGTTGTGGGGAGGGGAAGGGAAAGGAGTGTGTAATCTGCTCGGAGACACCTTTGGGTAGTGAAGGGCGGGGTATAAATCCAATCTCCTCC
This sequence comes from Gekko japonicus, assembly GCF_001447785.1. Taxonomy (NCBI): domain Eukaryota; kingdom Metazoa; phylum Chordata; class Lepidosauria; order Squamata; family Gekkonidae; genus Gekko; species Gekko japonicus. The sequence continues at coordinate 59,440 of NW_015169853.1, read as the reverse complement.
TCCTCCTCCTCTTCCTCTTCTTCCTCCTCTTCCTCCTCTTCTTCTTCCTCTTCCTCTTCTTCCTCTTCTTCCTCCTCTTCCTCTTCTTCCTCCTCCTCTTCTTCCTCCTCCTCTTCTTCTCTTCTTCCTCCTGCTCCTCTTCCTCCTCCTCCTCCTCCTCCTTTTCTTCCTCTTCCTCTTCTTCCTCCTCCGTCCTCCTCTTCCTCCTCCTCTTCCTCCTCTTCTTCTTCTTCCTTTTCTTCCTCTTCTTCTTCCTCTTCTTCTGAGTGGGGGCTTGAACTGGGAGTCCCCTGCTCCTTTCTTAAAGCCGCCCCCCAGATTTTTGCTCTCTTCCTGACGGACTCCGTCTTCTGGGACATCCCAAAGTGGTGGCTGCCCTTTGTTCTTCTGCTTTCCCTTGTTCTTATCATTCCTCCTGTCTGCATCTTGGAAAGCAAGACAGATCCACAGAAAAAGCAGAATATATCTCGGGGTCATAACATGACTGGGGGCAAGCAGCAGAGGAGTGCAGGCTGAGGGAACAAGTCTGGGTTGGAGGCCTTTAGGTTTGAAAGAAGGGCAGGGGCCGTGGCTCAGCGGTAAAGCATCTGCTTGGCATGCAGAAGGTCCCAGGTTCAATCCCCGGCATCTCCAGTTAGAAAGGACCAGGCAGTAGGTGATGGGAAAGACCTCCGCCTGGGACCCTGGAGAGCTGTTGAGAGAGGCTGCGGCTCAGTGGAAGAGCCTCTGCTTGGCAGGCAGAAGATCCCGGGTTCAGTCCCTGGCATCTCCAGCTGAAAGGACCAGGCAGGAGGTGATGGGAAAGTCCTCTCCCTGAGACCTTGGAGAGGCGCTGCCAATCTGAGCAGACAGTACTGACCTCGATGCACCAAAGCGTCTGATTCAGAATAAGGCAGCTTCACGTGTTCAAAGACCCGTAAGGAGCCTACGCGAGAGAGGGTCACAGAATGAAGCCCAGTGTGGGGAAGAGTGGACAGAGAATTTGTCCTGCCTCACTTTTAATACTAGAACTCAGGGCGAGGGACCCGGTGAATGGGCCGGAGAGTCAAAATTCTTCACACTGCACATGCTAACTAGTGGAACAGGATGTGCTTATGCTGGCCACTAGTTTAGATGGTTTTAAAAGAAGGATAGGTCTGTGAAGCGACCTGATTGTTCTGTAAATGGAACCTGCATGTTCAGAGGCAGTCTGCCTCTGAGTTCCAGTTGTTTGAGCAGCAGCAGCAGAGGGAGGCGTTGGCCTCTGGGGGCCTTCTAGGTGATCTGGTTGGCTACTGTGGGAGAGAGGATACTGGCCGAGGTGGACCTTTTAGCCTGGTCCAGCTGGGCTGTCCTTACGTAATGAACCCTCTTTCTAGCAGTTTCACAGTTGAGTCGAACAGAGTTTGATTCCAGTGGCACCTTTAAGACCAGCAAAGTTTCATTCTGGGTATAAAATCCCATGTGCATGCGGTGGAGTTTGCTTCCAAGCCTGCTGTGGCTGGTGTTGCTGCCGGGAGAGAGTCATGGAATCATAGGATGTCAGAGTTGGAAGGGACCTTGGAGGTCATCTAGTCCAACCCCCTGCACTCTGCAGGAGCACAGCCGAAAGAGAGCCCTACATACCTGCAACATACCCGAAAGAGCGGTCAGGTTAGAACGGATAAAAGGAAGTACTTCTTCACCCAGAGAGTGATTAACACATGGAATTCACGGCCACAGGAAGTGGTGATGGCTACAAGCATGGACAGCTTCAAAAGGGAATTAGATAAGCATTTGGAGAAGAGGTCCATCAGTGGCTATTAGCCACAAGGTATAGATAGGAACTCTCAGTCTGGGGCAAGGAATGCTCTGTATTCTTGGTGTTGGGGTGTGTGTGTCAACAGTGGGAGGGCTTCTAGTGTCCTGGCCACACTGCTGGACCTCCTGATGGCACCTGGTATTTTTGGCCACTGTGTGACACAGAAGAGTGTTGGACTGGATGGGCCTTTGGCCTGATCCAACATTGGCGTCTCTTATGTTCTTAAGAGGGTCGTCCAGCCTCCACTTGAAAACATCCGTTTCTGCACCTTCTTCTTGTGAGGAGAGAGTCCTTCTGTCCCTGCAAGGGTCTCTCTGCTGGTCTGGAGGGCCCACGTTCGGACCCCTCTGCCCACCCAGGCTTGCTGTCCTCTTTGAGGGGGCCTTTTGCGATGCTGCCTCCGCCTTGGTGTGTCTTAAACGGTGGCAGGAGGATCCGGCCCCTTTCCCTGCATGCGGCTGTCTCAAAGGGAGCTGTTCTTCTCTTCTCTCTCTGCCGGCTCCGGCTGTGGGATGTGGGGAAGGGCCCCGGCCTGACGCTCTGCTTGGGGTTTCAGTGCTGCACTCGGGAGATTATTTCTTGTTCGAGACGGACAGCGAAGAGGACGAGGAGTCGCTGCTGGAGGATCAGAGGCCGCCGAAGCAGAGCGCCTTCCAGGTGAGGGTGGGGTGGGGTGGGGTGGGGAGAGCGGGGAGGAGACGTTTCTAGAGGAGGGGTGGGGAAAGGCCAGGATCTGGAACTTCTCCATTACACTGAGTTCCCCAAACGGTTTTGCAACACAGATAAATCCTTCCCGTTCTTCTGTCGCTTCCAGCACTCTGGCAATAAATTGTAAAGGTAAAGGTAAAGGTCTCCCTAGCTCGAAAGCCAGTCGAGTCCGACTCTAGGGTTGCGGTGCTCATCTCCGTTTCAAAGCCGAAGAGCCAGCGCTGTCCGAAGACGTTTCCGTGGCCATGTGGCCGGCATGACTAAACACCAAGGCATACGGAATGCTGTTACCTTCCCACTGAAGTGGTACCTATTAATCTACTTGCAATTTCTTGCTTTCGAGTCTGACTCTAGGGTTGCAGTGCTCATCTCCATTTCAAAGCCGAAGAGCCAGCGCTGTCCGAATTCGTTTCCGTGGTCATGTGGCCGGCATGACTAAACACCGAGGCGCACGGAACGCTGTTGCCTTCCCACCAAAGTGGTCCCTATTTATCTACTTGCAATGTCTTGCTTTCGAACTGCTGGGTTGGCAGGAGCTGGAACTAGAGACGGGAGCTCACGCCGTGACGGCGGGTCTCGAACTGCTGAACTACTGACCTTCCACAGCCTGCAGTTCAGCGTCTTAACCACTTGAGCCACTGCAGCTCCAATAAATTGTAGTGATTCCCTAATAAAGGGAGGGTCCTCTGCAATGTTCCCTCTCAGCTGAGTGAGTGTGAGCTAGCTCACAGTTTTTTAGCCTCCGGCTCACACATTTCTGTCTCGGCTCAGGAAGGAGGGCTCCAGCGCAAACTGATTCATGCAGCAGCCACATCGCTCACTCACAACTTCAGGGCCGGCAGCTCACAAAGTAGGATTTTTGCTCACAGGACTCCACAGCTTAGAGGGAGCATTGGTCCTCTGTACGTGCACAGCGGCACTCTTTGAAGTGCCTTTCCTCTGCACTGGCCCAGGCCCCACGGCAGAGCCTTTGTGTCTCCCCTCGAGCTCTGGGGGTTCGAGCAGCCCGTCTGTGCATCCCTGACAGTCACATTTTTATCCTGCCCTGCCTCCCGAGAGGCTCAGGGCATGCATAGTTCTTCTCCTGGGGTTTATCCTTACAACAGCCCTGTGAGGTATGTGAGGCTTGGGTTGAGCGGCTGGCCCAGGGTCACCCGGGGAGCGTTGGAGCAGAGTGGGAATCGGGACTCAGGTTCCAGCAGTCCCCTAGCCCGGCGCCCTGACCCCTCCGCAGCACTGTCTCTGTGTGAGCAAAACTCTTTGTTTCTTCTCTCCTGCCCTCTTGCCATTGTCTTCCGGCTCCAGCTGGCCTACCAGGCCTGGGTGACTAACGCCAAGTCAGCACTGAAGGAGCGGAAGAAGCAGGAGAAGGAGCAGCGGGCGCTGGAGCAGGCGGAAGGTAGGTCTTCCAGCCCGCCCGCCCTCCCTCCCTTCCTCTCGCAGGGGGGGGGGGCTTTGCCGTTTTCCAATAAGCCTTGAGGCCATGCTCAGCGTGGCTGTGGTTTGGTACCCCCTGGCAGGAGGCCTCCAGTTGGCTGGGAGCAAGCTTAGTCAACGGGGCGAGAGACTGTTGGGGGGAAGCGTCTATGACAGGTTTCTGCACCCAGCAGGTGATGCAAGCCAGCCCCAGGGAAGCGGGCTGCCTGGGCCCATTGGCCAAGAAGAGGAGAAGGAGGAGGAGGAGGAGGAAGAAGCCGTTCCAGGTACCTCTGCAAGGGCAGCCATGGGCCTCTGCTCAGAGGCAGGGGGTGGTGGAGGGAAATGCGGAAGCAGCTTCCATTGCGAGAATCCCCAGCTTATTTTTATTTATTATTTATTCTTTCAATTTACACCCCGCCCTCCCTGCTGAAGCAGGCTCACATACAATAAATATATAAAGACAATTTGAATCATTCGTACAACATCATAACAAGTTAAATATTAGTTGTCCTAAAGCTGGCATGTCCAACTTCGAACAGGTAGTGATCCGTTTTTTCCGGCCAGAAGTGCTAGTGATCTACCACCATGAAAATAAAGTTTCAAAACAGTTTCGAGTTAGATTTTAACCCACTAAAGTTGGGTTCCACCGTCCCCACCCCCCCATTTATAATGCACTTTCTGTCATTTACTGGTAAGCAAAATAAGCAAGAACAAAACAGAGAGACGAAGATCCAGAAAGAATGGCGGATACTTTTTATTTTTTATTGAGTCATAACTTTCTTTAACTGTCTCAATAACTTTCTTTAACTTTTATTCAGAGTCATTTGTGTTAAATGTAGGTTAAATGTAGGTCAAACCAGGAGACCAAGTGGGGCTGGTGATCTACCTCTGACCCCCTCCGCGATCTACTGGTAGATCGTGATCTACCTGTTGGACATACCTGTCCTAAAGTGCTGGAACAGTATTCAAGTAAAGTGCGAGAGCAGAGGTTTCAAGTTAACCAGTATTACTTTGGCGGCAGCCGTGGTGGTATACTCACACCAGCTCAGTTGATCAAATCATGTGTGTGGTGAGCAGAGGCTGTACGTTGTGGGCCAGGGCACAGGGTCACTTCTCAGTTGAAGACCTGGTGGAAGAGCTCCGTCTTGCAGAGCCTGCGGAACTTTGCATGCAAAAAGTCTGTGGTTCAATCCCCGGCAGCTGCCATTCAAGGCTTTTGGCTCTCCGGTGTCGGGAAAGACCCTTCCTCTGCCTGGGACACCTTGGCAAGCCACTGGCTGTAATCCGGAGCGAAAGAGACTCATGGCCTCCTCCGTCAGGGCAGTTGTCGTGCGACTGACCCACTGGAGTCTTTCCAGGGGTGGCTGAGGCTCAGTGGGAGAGCCTCCGCTTGGCATGCAGAAAGTCGCAGGCGGCTTCATGATTGCATGCTGGGGTGGGGCTGCAGCTCATGCAGAAGGCCCCGGGTTCAGTCTCTGGCATCTCCAGTTAAGAAGGACCAGTTGGCAGTCGGTGATGTGAAAGAGCCTTTTTTGTCCAAGACCCCGGAGAGCAGCTGCCAGTCTGAGTAGACAAGACTGACCTTGATGGACCCAGGGTCTAATTCAGTATAAGGCAGCCTCACGTGTTCATATCAGGGAGGGGCTGTGCCTCAGTGGAAGAGCTTTTGCTTTGCATGCAGAGGGTCCCAGGTTCAGTCCCTGGCAGCCTCTCCAGTTCAAAGGACCAGGCAGGAGGTGATGGGAAAGACCCTGGAGAGCGGCTGCCAGCCTGCGTGGACAAGTACTGAGCTTGCTGGACCGAGAGTACAGCAACTCCATGCATCTTCATCTGTTCCTTTTCCATGCAGAGAAGAGCAACGTTGTGCAGCGGGTCTTGAACGTGCTGCACTTCCTCTGGGTGCTTTGCCAGGCCACGGCGGACGGGCTGACCCAGTGGCTGCGGGCCTCTACCAAGGAGCACCAGCAGCTCTCCACCGTGCTGGGCCTGGAGAGATACGTGCTCACCCGGCAGCTGGATCAGGTAGGGACTTGGCGGGACACAGCCGGGCTGGGAAGAGCAGAGGGGCTCCCAGTTGTGCACGAGGAGGTGTGTTTATCTGTGTTCATTTCTCTGGGCGCTGTGCCAATCCCCCATTCAGGCCGAGGAGGTGCAGAGGGGGTTCCTGGACGAGCTGTATCAACCGGCAGCCGCTGTGGACGAAGCTTCAGAGGAGACCGCCTTGCCGGGGACCACGGCAGATTCTCCAAACAGCATAGCTTCCAGGCAGGTGCATAGGGGGTGAGGGACTGGGGGGAGGCCGGGGGGAGGCCCTGTGGGGCTGGGGCTTCTCTGCGAGGCTTGTGGGATTGACCAGGGCTTAGTCGGAGCTTCGGGGTCTGAGAAGGCAAGACTCGCTGGAAAAGACTGTGATGCTGGGGAAAGTGGGAGGCTTCGGGGTCGGAGCTTCGGGGTCTGAGAAGGCAAGACTCGCTGGAAAAGACTGTGATGCTGGGGAAAGTGGGGGGGCAGCAGGAAAAGGGGAAGACCCGACAGGAGATGGATCGACGGATTGATTCGACCCAGGAAGCCACGAGGGCCTTCCGTTTGCAAGACCTGAGCCAGGCTGTCAGCGTTAGGATGTTTTGGAGATCATTCATTCTTGGAGTCTTCATGATTTATTTTATTTTTATTTATCGTCCGCCTTTGTCGCAGGGACTGAAGGCGGATGGCTCGTCGTGAGCCAGTTCAGCCACACAAAAATGGGACATTCAATCACAAGGGCTGGCTGGCTGGCTTTATTTGGTTGGTTGGTTGGTTGGTTGGTTGGTTGGTTGGTTGGTTGGTTGGTTGGTTGGTTGGTTGGTTCAACTCCTATCCCGCCCTTCCTGCAAACGGGCTCAGGGCGGGTTACACGTATTAATTATAGGACAATAAACCAGTCATTTAAGAACTGAAGAACTTAAACCTTCAAAGACGGCGACCAGGCTACTTCACCACCATTTCTACGGTGCCCTGATATTAGTCAATTAAAAGCAGAGAGGGCTGAATCCCATGAGGGATTAGGAATTGCAGCAGTCTGGAACCACCAGAAAGAACCGAAGCATGACAAAAAGTTTTCACATGACACATTGTCAGGGGTGTCAAACATGCGGCCCAGGGGCTGGCTGTCTCCTGCTTCTTCTTCCCGTTCTGCTGCTGCTGTGTCATCGTAGGCTTGCAGCTTACACACACCTGAACAACATACTCAAGATCGCAACAGCACAGACAGTTTGATGCAATCATCCAGAGCAAGAGGTGTCAGTTATCAGACACTGTTAAATAAACGAAATATTGCAAGAGTGCTGATGTTCTAAGCATGTTTGTATTTTAAGTAATAAACCCACCTTCGTGTTTGTGTCCTTTATAAAGTTTATCTCTCCGCTACCTGGCATTACATTTTATGACACACCCGGCCCGGCCCAACAAGGTCTCATTTAGGTCAGATCTGGCCCACATAACAAATGAGTTCGACACCCCTGCATTAAGTGGTACAGAAGTTACGTACTTTGGATCCTACTTTGCAGTAAGCTAAACGCAGCCATCTGGACCACAGGCCTGAATCGTTTATCCAGGCAAGTCTGTAATACTGTTTTCTGCAGGGCAGCCCCGTTACCTGCGCAGAACAGACACACACAGAGAGGGATCTTTAGAGTCTTGCTGCAGGACATGGTTTTGGTGCTACAGTTCCCACCTGGGACTGGGGCAGAGCTGCGGTGCCCTTCCTTCCGTGCTGGCTGCAACAAAGGCTTCAGACTCTTGGGTGGGGTGAGGTTTGGGGCAGAGGTTGTTGCTCCGAGGAAGTTGTGAACTCTGGCACACACAGCTTCAGGGAACGCAAGGATCCCACCAACCTTCTGTCCGTTGCTGTGACGGCTCACGTAACTTCCTTGGGGGGGTGGGATGGGGGGGGGGGAGTGTTTCCTCCCTTCCTCTCGCCATCTTCTCGCTGGCTCAACAAGCTCCAGGATCCAGAAGGCTGTGTCTCCTTTCGGCCATGTCAAACCTCCAAGAAGGGCACCTTGTGTTGAGAGCCACACACTGATTTTCTCTCTTCCCTCCCCAGCGGGTGCGAAGGGGCGGAGGTGCTGAGCACTGATACCACCGGCTACGGCACCCGGAGCGCCAGCGAGGAGCAGATCACGGCCATGGGCTCCCGGGACGACGTCGGGCTCCTCCCCAGCAGCTCCCAGGAAGTGCTGACCTACCCTCCCACCCGACCCCGCACGGCCAGCGAGTTGCTGCTGAACAGGTACGGGGGCCGATGGAGGGACAGCTCAGCCCCCTCGGCGTAGTGGAAAGCCCGGGGGGGGGGACTGTGCTGCATTCCAGTACTTGGTGAGCTTCAGTTTCAAAGCCAAAGACACAGAAGGTTTTGTTTTATGGATTTAGCATTCCTTCCACACACCCCACACACAGAGGTGTTCTTAAGCATCAGACCTGATGAGGCACTGGAGGATTCACTCAGCCGTGTCAGTCTGCGGTAGAAGAGCTGGACTCGAGTTCTAGAGCACCTTAGAGACCGACCAGAACTTTAAGGTATGAGCTTGCAAGAGTCAAAGCACCAGATACCTGATATCTGATGAAGGGGGATATGGTCAGATGTCTGGCGAAGGAAGCTTTGGCTCTTAAAACCTCATACGTCCAAAATCTTGTCCGCCTCTCACGCGCTGGAACCTAGCTGGAAAATTCGTGCGCATTAGCACAACTGTGCATTTTGGGGAGGTGTTTTTCTTCTCCTTGTACCGTTTTCCCCACTTCAACCCCACCCCAAGAGCAAGGAGTCTTTTCCTCCATCAGAAAACAGTGTTTTCCCCCTAGAGCTGAGACTCCTGGGTTAGTGGAAGACAATATTAAGATCTAACTCTGTGTCTGTTTTTCAAAAAAAACGCAACCGCACGACCAGGACGAATATTAAGCGAGTGGATCTACGTTTTGAAAATGCACTGGGTTGCTTATTTTATTTTATTTATGGGACTTGTATTCCGCCCTCCCCACAAACAGGCTCAGGGGAGGTTCCATCCATATGAATACAAATTACAGTGACAATTAAAACCAGTTTAAAGCAACAAATGAAAACAGTACAAAAATCATAAAATTATAACATTGATGTCCCACCATTCTACTTAAGAAGCACTCCAGGGCTCTTCCTGCTAAATAGAAGGATTTTGTATTGGACTAGTATTAATGCTACTTACTGTATTTATACCTACTAGGGATACAAAAGATATTATAACATGTATAATTTATATTAAGAATAAGGTTAATAGGTTTTGTATTTGTGATTTATTTTGTTAATAGTTTGGTAGTTGATGTTACATTTTTGTTTGAAGTTAAAATCTTTCTATGATTGCATAATTAAAAAATTAATAAAAATAGAGTTATTTTAAAAAAGCACTCAGGGGTGGCTTAGGAAGGAAATAAAATAATCATGTTAAGTTGATAAAAATAATAATAGCAAATTAAAATGAAATAACAAAATGATGGAAATGGACAACAGCATGAGAGCAGCTGTTAAAACCCCACCCAGGGCTATTTTTGGGCAGGAACGCACAGGAACGGAGTTCCGGCTGGCTCCCAAGTTGGCCACGCCCAGCAGGAACTCATTAGCATAATAGGCCACACCCAATAGCAGGAACTCATTAGGATTGGCTACATTAGGGGTGTGTGGCCTAACATGCAAAGGAGTTCCTTCTCCAAAAAAAGCCCTGGGTTTGGACAACAAACAAGGTCAACAGAATAACAAGCAAAAGGTGGGTGTGGCTGGATAACCACACTTCTGGTAAAATGGGGGTGTGGCCTAATGTGCTAATGAGATGTGCTGTCAGGGGTGTGGCCTAATATGCTAATGAGTTTCTGCTGTTGGGTGTGGCCTGTTATGCTACTGAGTTCCTGCTGGGCTTTTTCTACAGAAAGAGCCCTGCCCAAATCTAATACCCCAGAGCTAGTAATAGGGTTGCCAAGTCGGGTGTTGCACCGCAGCAGAGGACTCCCAGCTGCTGTCTGGAGCGCATGCGCGCCGCACGCACGTCACCTGGAAGTGACGTGACGATGCCGGGCACGCTGGGGGCGGGGCCACAACCATCAGAGGGAAAACCATAGAGTTTTCTCTCGGATGACCGTGGCCCCGACCCCAGCGTGCCTTGCGTGGTCGCGTCACTTCCGGGTGACGCGCACGTCGGGGTGGGACTCCCCACGGGGCCCGATCCGCCGGCGGCGAGGAACGGGCTTCTGGAACGGGGGTTTCCCCGCCCCCCCCCCCGGGGGGGGCTTGGCAAGCCTAGTAAAAGTAGCTGTGTTAAAAACAATAAAATGACAGCGTTGACCAAAAAACAGAACCCTTTCTTGTCGGACAAGATTGTCAGATGAGGCCAGAAGCGGGCTGCTCGGGGAGACGTAGGGCAGGAGTGGATCACTGCTTTGGCCCCGCGTGGACAGCATGGGGGCCGCCGGCAGTTTGGCCCACTGCGTTTCTCTCTAGGGGCCCCATCCCAAGCACTTGGTTCTGTGCCTTCCAGACGCGTCTCCTTCGAGGAGCTGGAGGAGTCGGAGCGCTTCTACGCCTCGCAGAACCGCTTCCTGCAGCTGCTGCTGGCTTTCTACCACTTCGTGGCGGCCCATTCGGACCTGCTGTGCTACTTCGTCATCGTCCTCAACAACATGGTGACGGCCTCGGTCATCTCGCTGGTCCTGCCCGTCTTGACCTTCCTGTGGGCCATGCTCTCTCTCCCCCGGCCCAGCAAGCGCTTCTGGATGATGGCCATCGTGTACACCGAGGTGGGGGCTTTTCCTCTTTTCCTGGGTGGCAGCCAGCCAGAGTGTCCGCGCTCTCTCTCTTTCTCTCTCTAGCTGGCAGATAAATATAGGTGCTTTTTAAGGAATGTAGACAGCAAGAAACTTCCCAGGTCTTGGGGGAGCAGTCTTCCTCAGGGTCCGTTGGTGCCATTTGTCTCCGGCAGTGCTGGTGTGGGCAGTTGCCAGAGATCAACGGCTGGGAACGAGAGAAGTGCCGGGTTTCCCCAGCTGTCTGCCCTTATAGGTCAGGGGTCCCTGGCCTTTCTGAGCCTACAAGCACCTTTTGAATTCTGACCCAGTGTGGTGAGCTTAGCCACAAAATGGCTGCCACAGGAGGTGGGCCCAGCCACAAAATGGCTGCTACAGCTTACCTTCAGTTACACAGTGAAGAGCCTTGTGCTGTGGTGGCAGTTGCTGCCCAAGCAATGTTTTTAAAAGACTGCACAGCCATGCAAATCTCCAGTGGCCAATCAGAAGCCTTGTTGGGAAAAAAGCTCCCACCTGACTCCACCCACTTTCTAAAACCACTCGGTAGGCGACAGGAAAGATATTGGCGGGCACCCTGGCACTCACGAGTACCACACTGGGGGTCCATCCTGGGGGAGGTGGTGACAATAGCTGGGGAGAGAGCAGCCAGCCAGTCTGGGTCGGCACGCTCACAGTTGGGCACAGGGAGGGGGAAACAAACCTGACCCAGAAACTGGAACCAAGAACCACGAGGGTAAGAAAGAAGTCAGATAAAGGGCCAATATTAAAAACTAAGTTAAAACTTATAATTAGGGTTGCCAAGTCAACTTGGCTTACCGGCGGGGGGGCCTCGCCAGGCTCCGGGAGCCGTCTGGCGATGTGTGCGTGCAAAGTGCGCGCGCGCCACCAGCACACCACCGGAAGTGACGCACAGCGTCGATCACGTTGAGGGCATGGCCCCGATCGTCGGAGGGAAAACCATAAAACGTGATTGACGTGGTTGCGTCACCTCTGGTGACGCAGCCACGCTGCGCTTCGGGGGGCGGAGTTCCCCCCGGGGCCCGATTCCGCGGCGGCAGAAATCTGGCCTCCAAAGCGGGGTTTACCTGCCCCCCGCCCCCACTTGGCAGCCCTACTTATAATATACAAAAATACATCTATCTAATAGAAAGACAGTTAAAAACAGTCATATTTCAAAACCTCACAAACATCTTTGTCTTGTGTCTTTAGATTTTGCTGCTTAACCTTCCTTTCCTTGGTCCAATATTCACTTCTTGGTTATCTTATTGTAATATGTATTAAAGTTACGTGTACCTCAATATCGTTTGACCTCTGAAGAAGAAGCCCCCCAATATGGCGGAAACACGTCAGGTCACTGGTATTGGCCCTTGAGTTCAGGTTACTTGCACTTTGTAACGAGGCTTTCACTGGGCCCTTATATGTTTTTAACCATCTTTCTAATAAATACATGTCTTTTTGTATATTATAAGTTTACACTAGGTTTTTAATATTGGCCTTTTATCTGAGCTCTTTCTGACCCTTGTGGTTCTCGATGCTCGCAGTTGCTCCAAGCCTTGGAGCTGTTTAGATCTCCTTGGTTCCTTTTCCCACATGCATTTTTTTCCTCCCTGTCCCCTTGAGCAGGCGATGGTGGTGGTGAAGTACCTCTTCCAGTTTGGCTTCTTCCCCTGGAACAGCTACTCAACTCTGGTGCGCCAGGAGGCCAAACCTTTCTTCCCGCCCCGTATCCTGGGCCTGGAGAAGACTGACAGCTACCTCAAGTACGACCTGATCCAGCTGATGGTGCTCTTCTTCCACCGTTCCCTGCTCCTGGTAAGAGGCAGAGTCTGGGCACCGATGCACCAGGCTAGAACCCTATCCTGAGCTGAACAAGCATCCTGGGACGGGCCCTGACCTCACGCGGAAGTGTTACTTAGAAAGATAACAGTTGTCATGGCAACAGGTGCGGGAGGGATGCTGGCGACGGGGTCCAGGGGCTTGTTTCAAGCAGATGCCAGCCTGCGCTGAATCGTTTCCATTTCCTTGTTCTCAACAGAGCTATGGTCTGTGGGATCATGACGAAAACATTCTGGCCAAACATCAGCCAGAGGAAGCTGAGCCGCCGGCTTCGGCCGAGGGGGCAGGTGTGGCCGAGCCCCCACCACCAGCTGAAAAGGAAGGGGAGAAAGTGGAGGCTCTGGAGGCGGAGCCCAAGGGAATCCGCTCGCGGTTCAGGAGAAAAAAGACAAAGAAGCGGAGCAAGGAGCAGAAAGAACAGGCGGCAGAAGGTACGTGGGGGGGGGAGCCATGTTGGACGTGAGGATGCCAGACAAGGCTCCCTCTAAGCTGTGGAGTCGTGCGAGCAAAAATTCTACTTTGTGAGCTGCTGGCATTAAAGTTGTGAGCGAACTGATTTGGCTGCTGCATCGTTCAGTTTGCTCTGGAGCCCCATCCCTTCCTGAGCGGAGGCAAAAATGTGTGAGCCGGAGGCTAAAAACTGTGAGCTGGCTCACACTGACTCAGCTTAGAGGGAACACTGATGCCAGGAGGCCTCAGTCGCAGGGGCATGGGAAGAAGCTCCTTCTGGTAACCCAGACCCCCCCCCCTGCACTGCTGGAGCTAGTTTTCAGCCTGTCCTCTCCTCACTCCCGCCCCCCAGCTCCTTGCAGGCACCAGTATGTCAAATGTCGATGCTGCCTGAATCGGGAATTTTGACCCCTCTGGTTTTTACGGGCTCCTGTTTTTGTACCTGTTTGGACCCGCCCTTAGGCTGTTGCTGGTTCTTCTTTGGGACTGCTAGCCGACTGTTTCCAGCTTGTTGTGTGTGTCCATTTTTATTTTCCATTTTTTTGCACCTGAGCAGTTTTGATACAGAAGGGGAACTAGATGCACCCGAAATGATAAAGAGGTCAAATAGTTAAGCATTAACATCCATTCCTGGTCTCCAACCAAATGCTCCCTCTAAGCTGAGGAGTCTTGTGAGCAAAAATCCTACTTTGTGAGCTACTGGCATTAAAGTTGTGAGCGAGCTATTTGGCTCCTGCATCAATTAGTTTGCTCTGGAGCCACATTCTTCCCGAGCTAAGACAAAAATGTGTGAGCTGGAAGCTGAAACACTGTGAGCTAACTCACACTAACTCTACTTAGAGGAAACACTGGTCAAGAGACCAGTGCTCCCTCCAAGCTGTGGAGTCCTGTGAGCAAAAATCCTACCTTGTGAGCTCCTGGCATGAAAGTTGTGAGCGAGTGATTTGGCTGCTGCATCAATTAGTTTACTCTGGAGCCCTCCTTCTGGAGCTAAGACAAAAATCTGTGAGCTAGCTCACACTAACTCAGCTTATAGGGAACACTGTCTCCAACTAAGTAAAGTCTTTCAAAATGTTGATGGGATGGGGCAATTCAGTAAGGAGCATGTGACAACGTGGAGGTGCCTTCTCCCGCATCTGACCCTCTTTGGTCTCTCCATGACAGTCTTGTCTCCTCTGAGAGGTAGCGGCTCTCTAGGGTCTCAGGCAGAGGCCTCTCCTATCTCCTGCTGCCTGACCCTTTTAAAGCTGGAGATATTGGGGATTCGATCTAGGACTCGCTGCGTGCAAAGCAGATGCTCTACCACTGAGCCACACACTCCCCCTCCCCAAAGGGGTGCTCCAGATGAGGTGCATTTGATCCACTCTGCACTGTTGCTAGAGATCAGTGCAGAAGGCTCACCGTGCACGGCCACGACTCATTGCCTGCCCCCAGAGCGAACACTCACACAGGTCCGTGCTCTGTCCTGTTCTCAGGGGAGCCAGGAGAGCAGCAACAGGAAAAGGAGGAGGAGAAGAAGGAGGAGGAGGAGGAAAAGAAGTCAAGTCCAGCCCAGGAGAAACTGAAGGCTGCTGGGCTCAGAGCAAAACGTGTCTGCATGTCTGGGTAAGTGGCAGCCTGGGCTTCAAGGGGGGAGGGGGAGGGGGGCTGTACCACTTCTGCCCCCCTGCCAGGTCTGCCGCATTCTGACTGTAGCTGAAATAACCTCAACGTCCAAAGCTCCCTTCTGTTGAGGCAAACCCCCTTGGCCCCCCTAGCCGGCTGTTACCTGGCCTTGGCTCTCCAAGGTCTCAGCAGCATCTTTTTTCCTGCTCTGCCACTCAAGATCCTTTTCAAGGGATGTGCTGAGGATTGAACTCAGGACCTCGGCATGCAAGTCACAGACTCTACTGCTAAGCCACAGAGACAGCTTTAGAAGATAGCTTCCCTTATAGGGAGATCCCTGGCAATAGGTTTTCAGCCAGTTTGGTGTCGTGGTTAAGTGCGCGGACTCTAATCTGGGAGAACCGGGTTTGTTTCCCCACTCCTCCACTTGCACCTGGCTGGATGACCTTGGGCAAGCCGTAGTTCTGATAAGAGCTGTTCTTGAAAAAGAGCCGTTTCTGTCAGAGCTCTCTCAGCCCCACCCACCTTACAGGGTGTCTGTTGTGGGGAGGGGAAGGGAAAGGAGTTTGTAAGCCGCTCTGAGACTCCTTTGGGTAGTGAAGGGCCATGGGGTATAAATCCAATCTCTTCTTCTTCTTTATTCCACAAAAAAGAAAAAGGGAAACAAAAACAAAAACAAAAAAGAAAACAAGAAAGGGGGGGAAACTCAAAAACCAGCAACTATTTTTTACACACACACACACACACACACACACACACATAAATGTAGAAACAAAAATATAACAACACTGGTGGCAGATCTACACAAAAGTTTCTATAAAAGGGTTTCCAACCATCTAAAAAGAAGTCTATATGTATTTGTCATCTTTGAGTCATGCATTCAGTTACTGAAAAAGTTGTAAGGTCCTCAGTCCATGATTTACAGGAGGTGGGGATTCGTCTCCCCAATACAAATCTTTTAGCTGTAGTAAGAGCACAGAGGGTCCATTTTTGTTGAATTTTGGTTAGCCTCTAAAAAATGGGCAGATTATTGAAACGTACTCGAGCTTCCTCAAAAATCAGTGCACATTTTAATACAGAATTGTTAGGAATAGCAGGTTCCTCCCAGAAGAACCAAATGGCTGGACACACCCTGACAATAGGTGACGTTCGGGTGGTGTGGGAGGTGCCCCTCACCCTGGTTGCCCCCCCCCCCCTTCCTGCCCCGCCTCTTTCTCCAGGTTGCAGGTGGTGTACCAGCCAGTCCGGCAGTTCTTCTGGGATATTCTGCACAGCGAATACCGGGCCGCCACCGATGTCTACGCCCTCATGTTCCTGGCTGACGTGGTCGATTTTATCATCATCATCTTTGGGTTCTGGGCCTTCGGGGTAAGTGAGCTAGCTCTTGGCGACATTCATGCCTGCAGTGCATCGCTCTCGTGTGGAGCAGCATGGTTTAGGTTTAGATTTAGTGATCCCCCACCCACCCCGAAGTCAGGTTGTCCCCCAGAAACTGGCAATCTGAATTTTGAAGGGGAAGCAAAGAAGAGAGCGCGGAGGGGTCCACAGATATCCTTGGCAGTTGACCAGTGATGAGCATCCGTGTTGGTCTGGCGAGTGCCGCAGGAGAGGACGGGGCTCATCGTTGAGTTGTGTGGAGCTCCAGAGGCGCATGGAAAGCACTGAGGTTGTTGGCACTTTGTGTCACGGGCTGGGGTGCCAGTCAAAGGGAGTCCAGAACAGGCCAAGGTCAGGAGCCAAGAAGACAGTGCAAAGTCCAAAAAGCCAAGCCAGGGTCAGGAGCCAGAAACACAGAGCCAAGTCCAAATCACCAGAAATGTAGTCCAAAGCCAAGCCGGGATCAGGAGCCAGGAACACTAAGCTGACTCGTTGCTTCCACAAAGAGTACTGCCTAGAGTGTGGAGTTAAATGCTGCCACCAGTTAGCCAGCTGCACGATCGCCCAGGCTCCTGTTAGAACTCTGGGCTGGCTGAGCGTCTCCCTTGTAGCCTGGCCTCTCTTCACCTGCTTGCTAAGTTTTGCCGCAGTCGCTCCCTTAAACGAGTCACAAGTGGGGGTGAATCTAGAGGACTTTCAGCTTGCAGTTCTTCCTTCTTATCTGAGCCAGGTGTGAAGATTGCTGCTACAGGCCCTTGCCAGCTACCCTCCTCTGCTGCTTCAGAGGGGCCAGCTGTGGTTTCTGCAGGCTCTGTCAGCTCATCCTCATCCACGCCCGTGACACTTTGGGAGCCTCTGAAGGGTCGGCACAGAGCACAGGGCAGGGCTGAGCCTCAAGCAGAGGGGCGGGGTTTTCTTCTCCAGGGGCAAGCCGAAGGTTGCGCATCCTTGGGCTAGCGTGACTCGTACACCAGAGGGGTTGCCTGCCGTGTGAGGCCCAATGTGCTGCAGGGCCGGTGCCCCAGGGGGATGCTTCCGTCTACCTGTTGGGCCTCTGTGCATCTTGCAGCCAAGCCATCCTCTGTTCCCTCCCCAGAAACACTCTGCCGCGGCGGACATCACATCGTCCCTCTCGGACGACCAGGTGCCGGAGGCCTTCCTGGTGATGCTGCTGATCCAGTTCTCCACCATGGTCATCGACCGGGCGCTCTACCTGCGCAAGAGCGTCCTGGGCAAGCTGCTCTTCCAGATCATCCTGGTCTTCGGCATCCACCTCTGGATGTTCTTCATCTTGCCTGCCGTCACCGAGAGGTACCCGGACTCCGTTCCCGGCCTTCCCCAGTGCTGCTGCTGCTGCTGCTGAGGGAAGGAGCCGTCCTGACGGGTTCCTGTTGTGATCTTCCTCCCCAGGATGTTCAGCTTGAATACCGTGGCCCAGCTGTGGTACTTTGTGAAGTGCATCTACTTTGCCCTGTCGGCCTACCAGATCCGCTGCGGCTACCCCACGCGCATCCTGGGGAACTTCCTCACCAAGAAATACAACCACCTCAACCTCTTCCTCTTCCAAGGGTAATGCAGGGGAGGGGGTGGAGAAGGATGAGGGGCAATCAGCCGCTTTCCCTTCCCAGGTGCCGCAGGCTGCTCTTTCCTGCTGGAGCTGCGGGCACGGAACCCGGGGCCTTCTGCATGCCAAGCAGCTGCCCTTCCACTCAGCCTCAGCCCCTCCCCCCCAAAAAAAACGCACATCAAAAAAATCCCTTGAAACACTCTGCTTCCCCTCCCCCTTCGGAAAAGTCACCAAGAAACAATTAAAGGTAAAGGTAAAGGTTTCCCTTGTTCGAAAGCCAGTCGAGTCCGACTCTAGGGTTGCGGTGCTCATCTCCGTTTCCAAGCCGAAGAGCCAGCGCTGTCCGAAGGCATTTCCGTGATCATGTGGCCGGCATGACTAAACACCAAGGTGCACGGAATTAGTAAAAAAACAATTAGTCAATGCTATTTCTCTTTTATTTTATTTTATTTTATTTTATTTTATTTTATTTTAGTGTAGTGGTTAAGTGCGCGGACTCTAATCTGGGAGAACCGAGTTTGATTCCCCACTCCTCCACTTGCACCTGGCTGGATGACGTCGGGCAAGCCATAGTTCTGGCACAGCTGTTCTTGAAAAAAGAGCCGTTTCTGTCAGAGCTCTCTCAGCCCCGCCGACCTCACAGGGCGTCTGTTGTGGGGAGGGGAAGGGGAAGGAGATTGTCAGCTGCTCTGAGACTCTGAGTGAAGGGCGGGGTATAAATCCAATCTCTCTCTTCTCCCTCTTCTTCTTCTTCTTCTTCTTTTCTTTTCTTTTACAAAATTTAAACCTGCCCTCATCAGGGCTACTCGGGCAGCTAACGGATTTAAAACATGCCTAATAAAATGACATCCTCCATTAAAAGCAATAAAAACATATCATTAAAACCAGAGCTTAAAAAAACCATAAAAACAACAAAGCACTGGATGGGAGGGAGGCCACGTGAAACAAAACAAAAGTCCTTGCATATATGTGCACAGAGCAGGGATTGACCAAAGTGATCATAACTCCTAAATGAAATGCAAATCAAAGCGGAGAACGGGATCAGGGTTTGAGGGCAGTGCTTGTGTGGGTTGGTTGTATCTCAGAGTCAGGTTTTAAATACCCAAATTCAGCACAAAGATGAAGAAGTGGTG
This sequence comes from Gekko japonicus, assembly GCF_001447785.1. Lineage (NCBI taxonomy): Eukaryota > Metazoa > Chordata > Lepidosauria > Squamata > Gekkonidae > Gekko > Gekko japonicus. Next base: position 40,764 of record NW_015169853.1, on the reverse strand, counting down.
GCCACAGTCTGCATTAATGCAATGCACACACTGTCGTGAGTACTGACAGCCCGTGACACACACTGTTTCTGGGTTCATGGTAGAAAATGGGGGGGTCCCTCCCATGCCTTTACAGAATGCCAGTTGTGTCAGGGTCAGTCAAGTGATAGCAGAATGTTGCTCAGTTGAACGATGAGACAGATCAGCCCCCAATTAATATGCTGCTCTGCGTATGTGCCACTTAGAATCATAGAATGTTAGAGTTGGAAGGGACCTTGCAGGTCATCTAGTCCCACCCCCTGCACTCTGCAGGAGCACAGCCGAAAGACAGCCCTACAACATCCACGAAAGATGGCCGTCCAGCCTCCGCTTGAAAATGTCCAGCGAAGGAGCCTCCACCACCTCCCGAGGCAGTCTGTTCCACTGCTCAACCACCCTTACAGTCAGGAAGTTTCTCCTGATATTTAGCCAGTAACGACTCCCTTGTCATTTCCACCCATTAGATCTAGTCTCGCAATCCGGAGCAAGAGAGAATAGATCTGCTCCATCTTCTACAGGACAGCCCTTCGGATACTTGAAGGCTGCAATCGTGTCCCCTCTAAGCCTTCTCTTTCCCAGGCTAAACATGTCCCAACTCTTTCAGCCTTTCCCCATAAGGCTTGGATTCCAGCCCTCTCACCATCCTGGTGAGATCCGGGCATGACTAGTGGCCCCTTCCAACCTTGGCAAAGGGCGGTGGGCTAGAGAGCCCCCTTGGGGGCACTGACTTTCTGGTTCTTTCCACCCTCAGGTTCCGCCTGGTGCCTTTCCTGGTTGAGCTGCGAGCCGTCATGGACTGGGTCTGGACCGACACCACCCTCTCCCTCTCCGACTGGATGTGCGTGGAGGACATCTATGCCAACATCTTCATCATCAAGTGCAGTCGGGAGACTGAGAAGGTGGGAGGAGAACTGGGGGGGGAGCACTGGGGTTCGGAAGCGACACAGACCTGTGCCTTGCTAGCCCCACGGGAAGGGCGGGACGTTCCCTGTGTGGATGTAGGAAGGCAGAGGCCGAGCAACATGGCGAGGAATGTGCCGAGAGCTCTGACCAGGCCGTTAAAAGGGGGCTGTGAGATCTGGGGTTCTTCTTGGAGCGTAGAAGCGAGGAGGGGGATTGCAGACCTCCCAGGACAAAGGAAGGTGTCAGGCCATCCACAGAGCCCCAGGGCACCTTCAGGCACCTTTGGAATTCGGACGCAGTGTGGTGGGCGCAAGCCCAAAATGGCGGCAACAAAATGGCTGCCTCAGGAGGCGGAGGCGGCCACAAAATGGCTGCCACGGCTCAACTTCTGGCACCTTCAGGCAGCTTTGGAATTCGGACGCAGTGTGGTGGGCGCAGGCCCAAAATGGCAGCAACAGAATGGCTGCCTCAGGAGGTGGAGCCGGTCACAAAATGGCTGCCACGGCTCAGCTTCAGTCACGCACAGCCAATCAGAAGAGACCTGCCGGGCCAAAGCTTTACTCTGAAAACACTTGGTGAGTGCCAGGAAGAGGGCACCACGTTGGGGACTCCTGCCTGCAGTGGCCCGGCAGTCTCCAGCAGAGCAGGGCCTTCCCCAGCACTGGCGACCCAGGATCCAGCTGGGGCCCCCCGTATGCAAGAAGTTGTGCCGTCCTCAGCTTTGGGCCTTCTCCTGCAAGGGGACCTCAGGGCAAGGTCAGCCCCGCTCACGCCCCCTTCCTGTGTTGTGTGGCCCTTCCTCTGCAGAAATACCCGCAGCCGAAGGGGCAGAAGAAGAAGAAGATCGTCAAGTACGGCATGGGGGGGCTGATCATCCTCTTCCTCATCTGCATAATCTGGTTCCCGCTGCTCTTCATGTCGCTCGTCCGTTCCGTGGTGGGCGTGGTCAACCACCCCATTGACGTCACCGTCACCCTCAAGCTGGGGGGTTATGAGGTACGAGGAGGACAGAGTGGGGGCTGGTACCGGCTTCCCTCTTTGGAAGGGCTCCCCCCCCTCCATCAGAATGGTTCCCCCCCCCATCCCTGTTGATGAATGCGACTGTCGCGATCGGCTGACAGAATTGCCATTCGTTGCACTGAGAGTTGTCTGAAATACTCTTGACTTGGGACAGGCGGATTGTGTGGGGATAGTGCAAAAAACAGCCAAGGAGATCCACCCCGTAGCCTTAATTTTCAGGTGATTCAGTCCTGACCTGGATGGTCCAGGTTGGCCTGATCCCGTCAGATCTCGGAAGCTAAACAGGGTCAGCCTTGGCTAGTATTTGGATGGGCGACCTCCAAGGAATACCAGGGCTGGGAGGCGGAGGCAGGCCATAGCAAACCACCTCTGAAACATCTCTTGCCTTAAAAACAAGTCCAGCTCTCCACCTAGTGGTAAGGTAAAGGTTCCCTTGCTCAAAAGCCAGCTGAATCTGACTAGAAATGCGGTGCTCATCTCCGTTTCAAAGCCGAAGAGCCAGCATTGTCCGAAGACGTTTCCGTGGTCATGTGGCCGGCATGACTAAACACCAAGGCGCACGGAACGCTGTTACCTTCCCACCGAAGTGGTCCCTATTTATCTACTTGCAGTTTCTTGCTTTCGAACTACGGTTGGCAGGAGCTGGGACCAGAGACGGGAGCTCACTCCATCATTCGTCACTCGGGTCTCGAACTGCTGAACTACTGACCTTCCGGTCTGCAGTTCAGCATCTTAACCACTTGTACATAACACTGAAAGAGCTAGAACTTCTGGCTGCCAGACAATCTTAGGATCTCCTGGCTATACAATGCCATATGATAATAATAATAATCATCAGATACTTTAGCTAGTGACACTTGTGATTGTTGTTACTATAAGCTGCTTAAGGATCATGAAAGGGACAGGATGTTTGCATGTAATAAAGAAAGCATATTAAAAAGAGCCCTGCTGGATCAGAACAAAGGTTTTGTCTGGTGTCCAGTTTCTAGCTGTGGCCAGAAGCCTCTGGAATTTGTAAGGCAAGGCTTTTACCTGTGACAAGCCAGGGCAGTTTGCACTTCACGGGCATAATACTTCAGGTTGTAAAGCAGTTGTTGTTAACAGCATTTCATAAACTGTGTTATTTTGTCAAAGCCTTTTTAAAGCTTTTCAGGCTTGTAGCCATGAGTTCTTCACCCAAAGAGTGATTAACACATGGAACTCACTGCCACAGGAGGGGGTGGCGACTACAAGCATGGACGGCTTCAAGAGGGAACTGGATAAGCATATGGAGCAGAGGTCCATCGGTGGCTATTAGCCACAAGGTGGCTCAAGTGGTTAAGACGCTGAACTGCAGGCTGTGGAAGGTCAGTAGTTCAGCAGTTCGAGACCCGAGTGTGCCGCATGACGGAGTGAGCTCCCGTCTCTAGTTCCAGCTCCTGCCAACCTAGCAGTTCGAAAGCAAGAAATTGCAAGTAGATCAATAGGTACCACTTCGGTGGGAAGGTAACAGTGTTCCGTGCGCCTTGGTGTTTAGTCATGCCGGCCACATGACCACGGAAACGTCTTCGGACAGCGCTGGCTCTTCGGCTTTGAAACGGAGATGAGCGCCGCAACCCTAGAGTCGGACTCGACTGGCTTTCAAGCAAGGGAAACTTTACCTTTACCTATAGATAGGGACTCTGGGGCAAGGGATGCTCTGTATTCTTGGTGCTTGTGGGGAGGTCAATAGTGGGAGGGCTCCTAGTGTCCTGGCCCCACTGCTGGACCTCCTGATGGCACCTGGTGTTTTTGGCCACTGTGTGGCAGACTGTTGGACTGGATGGGCCACTGGCCTGATCCAACATTGGCTTCTCTTATGTTCTTATGTTCCACAAGTTAATTTCCCTTTGTGTATATCAGTGAATCCATCCCTGCTTTGCAGAGATTCCCTCTTGTCGTTTCTTGCCTCCAGTGGGCCGGGGGTTTGGGGCAGACCTGGTTTCCCCTGCGATGGGTTCCGAACCCCACCAGTTGCGGGACTGGTGTCCCACCGGGCTGGCCTTGAGGCGTTCCCTCTGCCCACGCGTCTGCCCTTTCCCTCCTCTCAGCCTCTGTTCACCATGAGTGCCCAGCAGCAGTCCATCCAGCCCTTCACCCCCAAGGATTACGAAGCGCTGACGGACAAGTTCGAGCGGGAGCCGGTGAGTCCCCGAGGGGAAATGCCGGGCAGAGTGGGTGCTGTGTCCTTCCCCCGGGCCTCGCACTGCACCGTGCACGGCCGTCGTGGGCTTGCCACACTGGGAGCTGCGATCTGCCCCCCTCCCCTCCCCCCCCTGTCCCCCCCCCCCCCCCGGCCTCCTCTGCAGATAGCCATGCAGTTCATCAGCCTCTATGGCTACGAGGATTTGGTGAAGGCCCGCATCGAGGGCAGCTCTGGCTCCCTGTGGAGCATCTGCCCCCCCAGCCGGGAGCAGCTGCGGGGAGAGCTGCACAGCGGCTCCTCGGACATCACCCTGCGCTTCACCTGGAGCTTCCAGAGGTGAGGCTGACCCTCACCCCCCCCTTCCCTTCCTCGGCCGTGGAGCCTGCTGCGGTTTTGAGGCGTCTCTCTCTGGTTCCTGGCAGCGGGGAAGGACTGTGAGAACCCGCGTTCCCTCTGAGTTGAGTTAGTGTGAGTTTTTTAGCCTCCGGCTCACGCATTTTGGTCTCCGCTCAGGAAGGATGGCTCCAGTATGCAGCAGCCCAATCGCTC